>NC_084973.1:4335374-4352874 GCF_963691925.1 Scomber scombrus | reverse complement strand
CAGACGTGATTATCTTAGTGTGAAAGGATTATTATGCAGTGGAGCTTGGTGTATTGTGAATCCAAGGCCACAGGAATAGGGATGCTACAATTAGCTGCATCTGATCTGCTTTTCTCTTCTTTTATCTCCTGTAAAACAGTATGACCAAAAAAAAAAAAAAAAAAAACATAAATCCCTTTTTAATTGGCAGTCAAATATTAATCATATTCAATAATAAGGAGTCTTGTATTTACTGCTGTTGTTTAAAACCTTCAAATATCTCACCATATGTCTGTGTCTTATTTGTACAAATGATTTCATGCATGGTTTTCAGGTTAAAGAGCTGGGGGGGGGGGGGGGGGGAATGGAACAAATAAACAACAGAGTAAACATCTAAGTAAAAATTTAAAAATATATACTTTAATTGATGTCATGAGAGCATACGAAACAAGAAAAAGGCAGGACAAAATAAAAAGAATTCCCATCCAAAAAACTGTCAATAGGCCAAGGTTACATTCCTCTTTCTTTCTTCTTCTACTCCTGCTGTTTGTGTTCCACTTTAGCTTTATATTTATTTCTAATAGTTCACTTTCTTCAACCAGAAGCAGTGTATGACTCTCTTACAGCACTAAACAGAGAGAGGTCACTGTTCTTTCGGCACAAAAGCTTTCACGGTTTGTGGCAATGATAGATGCAAGGAAGAATAACCGAACATATTTATCCATTCTGATAAAGCCCGGGAAGGTGTGAGTACCAGGAGGCCATCAGGCAGCAGGGCTCATGGGAAATTTGTTTGGAGAAGCTCTAATAATAGTAATACCATGAAAAAGTATGTTTTGGAAGAGGGGGGTGGTCTGGGTGTATTTTATGTTAGGTCGTAAGTGCCATCATGCTACTTTTAGTGATTTTATTTCTTTTGAAGTATTAAGTTCCTAAATCACTGGCTATGCATCTTTATTTATAGGCCTCTGAAACCTGAGTTTTCTGAGCTTTTTTTATTGTTATGCCCAATTATGAAAAGGTGCTTTTTCTTGGTGATTTTAATATTCATATATGTTGTCCTTCCTATTTCATCACCTCTCATCTTTTAGACCTTATTGACTCTTTTAACCTTCTTCAATCTAAAGGTCACACCTTATTTCATCTGGTCTCCGTCTTGGGTGTCTTAATTTGTTGTGATGCTGGTAGATAACCATAAAGCTGTTGTTTTTAGAGTTCCACCATAGCTCTCTATTACTAGTCTCCGCCTTATAGTACATTCTCAATGCTAGTTCGGAAGCTCAATTTGGTAACGTTTTTAAATTGATCTCACCTGAATAACACTTTATTTCCTCTGCTCTGTTGATTTCATCAACGATCAGTTCCTTAACCAAATTTGAGAAACAAAAATCCAATAACCTCCCTGTAGACTGTCAAATCTAAATGTCACTGGAAGTTAAACAAGTCAGAAACAGCAGACCCTTAAAACTTAACGTTAAACTATCAGAATGCAGTTAAGGATGTGAGATTGGCCTATTTCTCTAAACTAATATCCAGAAATCAAATCAAGTTCTATTTAGGGTAATTGATTCAGTTATTAATGCTCCCCACTTTTCTTTTGAGTATCAGGTCCCAGATCCAGTTGGACCATTGCATTGTTTCCATTGTTCCAATGTTTTCCCTCTTTTTTTGTTTCAACCTATCACAGTCTAAATGTTAAATGAGCATACAGTCTCCCATATGAACTCCTGCATCTCAGACATCATCCCCACTAAACTGCTCAAGGAAGTATTATCCACTTTAGGCTTTCTAATTTTGCAAGTTTTCAATGATTCTCTGATTTCTGGTTCTTTTCCAAGCATGCTATTATTCAACCACCACTATATAAAAAAAAACAACCTAATTTGGACTCCCTGTCCCTAAGTAACTACAGACTGATCTCCAAATTGTTTTTTTTTTATCTAAGGTTCTGGAGAAAGTAATTTCATCCCAAATCACATATTTTAAGAAAATGATAGTGCTTTTAACGGTTTCCAGTCTGGTTATAGAGCACCTCATATTACTGAGACAAGTCTTGTTAAGGTTAGTAATGACCTACTGCTGACAGAGATGACTGCTCAATTTTAGTTCTTTTAGATTTACATGACGCATTAGATACAGTCTATCATGGTATCTGCTTACATTGCTGAGAAGTTTGGATAGGCCCCAAGACCGCAGCTCTCAGACCTCTCCAGCAGAACCTTTTCCATTTCTATTTCCTTGATGCCTCAGTTGAGTTGTGGTATTTCTTAGCACAGGCACCCTGACTAACCTGTAGGAGTCGCTAGTGCAAAAACATGAACACCATCCCTCACTGTCTTCCCACCTACACACACTGCATTATGATGGATGGAGCGCCTCACTAAGCCAGAAGCACTGCTGCAGGGAACTGAACTGTAAATTGGTCTCCAGGGTGATGGACAAGTGCTTTTACCCACATTTGGTGAAATTGCACAAATTTTAAATGTGTGGTGTTCATGAACACTATGTTGTCTCACAATACAATGAGTACCAGAGGTGAAGAATTCACCCTGCTGCCCAAAGCACTGATTGATCCACACTGTGGCTGGTTTTTTGTTCACAATTCCTCATGGCTCGGCCATCTTGCTTTCGTCCTCCCTTACCTTCTCTCTAGGGGAATGAAATTAGGGGAATGATGTGCACACTGGACACATTTTCTTACCTCCATGAACATATTAGTGAATCATAATCACTTTAAATTGACAGGTATTTGTCCACTATTTGTAATTAGCATATTATCATGCCTCCATCTCTGTATATAAGGAAAGCTCCTTTGGGGAGGTGGAGCAGTGGAGAGAGCTGTCACTCTGACCTTCATACCTGTTGCACCACTACCACTCATTATGTCAGTAACAAAATAAAAAAGTTGGTAAATGTGTAGATGTGTGACAGTGATCTAGATGAATCTCTACCGCTGCTCCAGATGTGCATCGTGTTTCTTCTCTGTCCACAACAGACTGTGATGTAGTGACAGCTGTTCCACTACTGACCTGTCAGACTGTGAGGACACTGAACTGGCTGCCTGTTAACCAGCTGCTGATATCACAGCCTGATGGAGGAAATCAATCACTGTCACATTCCAATAAGAACATTCTGATAGATAAGCTATTGTCATCTGAAAGTGAAGTGGGAACTGAACAATTTTAATTTAATAATTAAAAAATGAATAGCTAAGATATAAATCATCATCATCAGGCCCAATCATTTATAATAGTGGTTGTAATATACTGTGTATAAGATAAGCTATACTGGTCTAAGGCTGTTGTCTCGGCATACACCACCAGAAGTGCTTGTCGGATGGTGAAACAGCTTTGGAAACCCAAAGTTGCGTCTGACAAGTTTTGTTACTTTCTGAGCCACTTTCCGAAGTTTTAATTTGTCTCTCAAACATTCTTTACAAAACTATTTCCAGCACTTTTTATGTTTACAGCTGAGTGCTAAACTCTCTACGCCTTTAAGATGAGACTGTCTCAAAGCCGATCTCCTACGATGTAAAGACAGTTGCCCTCTGATGTGGTCTGACAACACACCATACAAATGAGTTTATTTCTCGCACTGAGCGTGATCCATACAGCGTCATATTTGCTTAATTCCTTTAATTCTCTCCCCTCATTGCTTGTCGCTCTCTAACAAAAACATAAAAAAGAAATGATTAAAAAAACTCATCTTTTCATCTGTATCTGTACCAAAACTTACCCAGCATCTTGCACTAACACTGGACTATCTCTATGCCCTCTCCCTATGTGCTTACTGGTTTAGTTTTTTCTGCAAATCCACCATCAGCTTCTGGTTTTACTTGTACTTAGCTACCAAAAAGTTGTATAAGTCTCCTGTTTTTAATCTCCACCTTTTGTAATGCATCCAATCATGGCTGAGTCATCTGATGGCAGGTGTAGTTAAAGTCTGACTTGTGACCAGAAGAGATGCACTGACTGATTGAATGTCAGTGTGTTTCTTGTATAATGTCCTCATAGTTTAAAATGGTATGATGCATTCATTCATTCATTAATTCATTTGTTTTTGTTGTTTATTCTCCTACAATCAGATAAACAAATGCAAACTAATTTCAGGCGTTAGTCCGCACCCTCACAATGTGTAGCGTTGGATTTGCTGTCAGGGCATCGTTTCGCAGCTCTGCACTTGGCTCTCTGGAAACTGGACTAAGTAAGAGTTTAATTCTGTTAACAGACTGCTCTCTGCACACCGGGCAAGCCGGGCTCAATGGGGCCTGATTTATGTGCTGACAGGCTGTGGAGGCTTGGTGTGTTCTGTGTGTATTGGAAGACATATCACTGCTGGAAGCTAAATAAAAAATCAATGAGAGTGAGGCTGGTTGGTTAGGGAGAGCGTCCGCTCGGCTGGAGTTTAACAGCGTTTTAACTCTCCGCTGACTGAAGCTGGGGGAACAGCCATCGATTTTACCCCCCCCTCACCCCACACCACCTCCATCACTGCCTGCTCTCTTTTAATAAATCAGTTTGGTGTGTGTGCATAGTTGTGTGTGTGTATACTTCCATTGGACCTAACACCAAACACTGGCTTGTAATGGAGGATAAACACACCTGAAACAGAGTTTAGCCATCTTTGGAGACATAGCTCCATTCGTGCATTTTTAATAGTGAGTGTGGACAGATCATCTGAGGTCAACAGTGGGAAAGTTCAAACCATGAAGGTTTACTATGATAAAAACTGACCAGTACTTTCTATACACATCCCCTACTGAATGGCATGGTTTCTTCAATACAATAGTCCTGCTTATACCTTAGCTGATGGTGCCTACCATGCATCCCAACACTCCACAATTCATTTCAAGAACTACATAACTTCACCATAGCCTGATTATTGTTAAACTTAGTTGCAAGGTCGGTTTTAAAATTTTAGGTTGCACTGACTCTTTATTACTCGAATCAAATCAGCAAAAACCCTGCAGACTTTACAATTGGAAATACGGAAGTAGGAAATACTAAGGCCTGTCCAGCTTGTGGTCGCCCAAGAGGGACATTCCATTATTGGCTACATGAGCAAAACACTGAGGTTTCTTCTATCTGAGCTGCTGAGAGACTAAAAAGAACAAACCAAAAAACATCAACATTAACTATTCCACCTCTGACTGCCTTTTGGATTTAAGAAACATCTTCCAGATCTCTGACAGTAAGGAGGAAGTTTCTGATCTCACACCACATCACACCATCTCCCTATCAGATACACCACAGATTTGCTTATTCTACAAAGTGACTCTGAGTGAAGTTTGCTAAAGCACTGATGTCTACATTACCCTATGGAGCTTATGGTGGGAAACTCCAATAGACATTGACTGATTGTTGAGATGACACGCTGGACCAAACATTTACCCTGACATTGGAGGTATCTCATGAATCCACAAAGGTAGCTCAGTTATTGCTGCCAGAGTGGTGCACTTCTTCAATTGGGTCTACAAAAAGTTCATGTCGTGTGAGTGAAAAAGAGGACTCAATCATCTGTTGACCACCGTACTTCAAGTTGAGTCTGTCCCAAGCATGTTAGGCTTTGTACATGTAGTCTTTGTGTGTTTTGTGGACTTGGAGTTATAAATTAAAGACGTAGGTATACTGATTGTACAAGACTTTAAACACTGAGGTGATGGTGGCAGAGTCATGTGTTGTAAATGATTGTCGGTTCTTATATGGGGCTTTTGCATGCTCAGGAATTAGTCAACTCCATTTGGACTGTCTCATTCACTGTGTGGAGACCATCCCTGAAGGTTACCATAAAGCTACTTTACAGCTCTTTGTCAGAGATGGGCAAGTTAACCAGACTTGCATTTGCCAAACCAACCAATTAATTTTCATCCTTAAAGTCAAAAAATGTATGTTATAGTTTTTTATGGGAAAAAACTTTTTGTGTCACTTGTCAAAGTTTGTTTTTGAGTCTGGAAATAGCTCACTTGTCCTTTGCTGCCATAGACAGCTGATGTCCTGGAGTCATGTCCGGACTAGCCTCTGTTCCACCAGCTTCTGTAAATCAGTGTAATCTCTCATTCAGCATTTCTTTCATCTTTCTTTATGAAAAAAATTAAGCATGTTCCTAGAGTTACTTTCCACTGTTTAAGACAAATTCAAACCGTCTGCAGCACCCTCTATCACTTATGTCATCATAACATGAGAGTACTTACATCATCGTAACTCGATTTTGTCTATGTACTGTAGATAACATACACCAAACGTCTTTTCTGGTGTAAATAATTAACCTTTTAGCTGTGATCTCTGCTGTCTAAAAAACCTGACTGATTACTCAAACATGACTAATTTAATGTGAGTTTCAGGAGGGACTCAGAGGAAAACTGAAGAGGAGATCACAGGAAAGACTCTCCTCTGCTTCATCCGCTAACACAACATCTGGATACATTTCAAACATGGTTAAATAGACTATTAGTGGATCTTTTAATGATGTCTATGTACAAGTACGGTACAAGTACGTGTATGTTTTTGGGTCTTTAGAAAAAGTAAATTACTGATTGTCAGAAGTTAGATCACAGAAAGGGATTATGGGTCATTATGACTTCCACCATTCCAACTGAAATGTCTTCGAGTGACTTCAACAGTACACATGCACTAGAAATATACAATAAAGTGTGCTATTTTTACCTACGTGATTGATAATGATATCATTTGGTGTTATCATTTATCACACCTTTTTGAACTTTGTAGTTTAACATATAGTGATACCTTCAAACTCTTACTCCAACTCTTACTGACTTACACATCACAGATGAGAAGACTTGTTAGAATTCAAACTCTGTCTTCTCATGCACAGCGCACAGCCTGGTCCAGCCTGTCTGGATCACCTTGAGTGAAGCTGTAAACAGATAAATAAGTGAACAAATATAACTGTTAGGTTGCCTACTACTTCACATACGTCCTTATATGCAATTAAGAAAAAAAATACTTGATATCAAACAGGTTATTAACAAGATATATTTGTTGGTTTTTATGAGCACTTTCATATTTAGGAGCGCAGATGAATCCCATATTTTTGAGTCTGTGTTTGTGTATGCAGCTCATGCTTTGATTTGATGCTTTTGTGTCAAATAAATTAGATTTATAATGGATCAAAACTAGCAGATTGTGAAATTGTAAATCAAACACTCCTGCATGTTGTTGGATTTTGTTTTCTCTCTTTCTTTCCATATTCTGTATTATCAGTATATCAACTTCAACTAGGAATCATAGTCTATAGGCTTAATAAGCTAGTACAGTAATTACATGGTAGGTGTCATAGAGCTGTCTGGTATTATATTTTGCTTTAATGAAAGGCTGAGTAGAGTTATATACTTATATACTTACATTTATTTCATGTTTCCAATATTCTGGTAACAAGTGAAAGAGTACTGAACTAGCATGCAAGATAAAATGTTACTAGAACTACACTGACGGAAAGACAATGAGGTAAAGAGCCTCTCAGGCAGTTGACAGTCTAACACATAGCAAGTGGTGTTATTTGCAGTCTAATACTGGCATTAAAAGTCACCAAAACAGCACGAACATCAGCTGCAGCCGGAGTTTTGGTTCATTGCTCGGTTGGTGGAAATGCATGGCTAGCTAGCCAGAGCAATCTGAGCCACCCATGGATGGATCATGAGAGCTGGATACCGAACCAAAAATGGCATCCATTCAATCCTGTGAGAATTATTCAGCTGGCACATACACCAAAATAAAGTTTCTAGCTTCCACTTTATGCATCCCAACGTTCTTCATTGCAGTAGACCAGATCGGGCTTCGAGTCATTCTTTGGCTAATTGTTAGTTCGACTCAATTGTTAGTAGATGTTAAATTTGGTCATCTACATCACAATATGTGAAACACACCTAGCTACGAGAGCAGCTTTTCTCAAATTTGCATAGAATGCCAAACAGTTGGGTTGGATCAAGTTCGGACCCTGTTCCCATCACAAACAAACCATTTGGCAACGGGCTGGACCAGACCGAGACCACCTCCTATAAAGGGGCCTGGTACAGTTGTTTTGTTTTACTGTGATCAGACCTGCCAAAATGAATCGCATCAAGCAGAAGAAACTAACCAGAGTCAAATTCAACCAGACTACAAAACACAGGTGTGAGAACCCAAAGACACCAACCTCAGTATTTTGTTATAGTAGTTGATTCAAAAGATAAACTACCATCTGCTGATTGTGAACCGATCAGGAAGCGGTCTGTATAAACCCAGAGAACATTCATATACAAGTAAGAGGCATAGCATTTGCTGCACAATTTACTGTGTAATGATAACTGGAATGTGGTTTCTATGTGGGCCAGTGTAGTGCTGAAGATGCCAAAAAGTGTCCAATCAGTGAGTTACTTGTCATTCTGCATAACTTCATGTTTACAGCTCTTGGTTTGTCTGTAGAAAGTCAGAGTGAACATGAACCGGACCAGAACTAACACACAACATTGTGTTATTGTCTGAACTAAATGAACCAAACCATAGTTGTGAAAGCGCCCTAATTCCTGATGTAAAATAGCTGAGAAAACTGACACTAGACCAACTGGAGTTCATACCGTTGGGTTCTTTCTGTTGACCTTCATGTTCTCTTTTAATTTGAGGTTTTATGAAATAATATTTCACTCGATAAGTGAGAGTTAATTAGAGGCATTGATGTATATTCAGCACATACATGAAGATAAGACTTTGTTAATGAGAAGACAAAATGAGAGTATGCACTGCTGGATCCCCCGAGGTCCATTTTCAGTTTGTGCAAATAGAATCTCTGTGCAACAATTTCTTAACATCATTACTGTTTTAGGACAAAAAAAAAAAAAAAAAAAAGTTGGGAAACAGATCATAATGAAATATTTCCATGACACTCGTCCTTAGATAAATAAGTGTGGTATGTTGTGGCCTCTCACCTCAGATGCAGCCCTCTCTGACTGGCACTCCCTGATCACCCTAATGAGGCTTGGGCACAAACCGGGGCGAGAGGGCACCGCCATTATCTGGTGTCTCCCCCATTAAAATCACCTCCAACAGCCGTGATCGTCCAACACACACAGTCATCCTCCGCTACAATTAGCGGGGGGGGAAAAAAAATTATGCAAATATAAACTAGAGGAGCTGCTGTGAGGATGCAGAACACAGAGGCTTGTAAAACGCGGGGAGGTGATATTAAGGAGAAACCGGGGAGGCATGTTGTCCAGAGGGCAGCGAGTGATTAGTGGCATCAACCTATCTATCGTTACGGCGCTGATGTTGTTTGGGTGGGGATGGTTGGGGTGACAGAGTGACAGGGGTAATTACTTAGGAGAGGTCACCCTGGGGTGACGGGGGCCGAGACAACACTGCTGGGGACCCGCCGGCCCCCCGTGTCTCTGACAGCAACCTACTGAACTCTGCACTGCCCGGCTACAGCGAGGTCGCTGTACATACAATATACTACACAACAGTAAGTGCAGATGCATACATAGGTGTAGATTACATGTAAATCTGGCTTTACACACACACACACACACACACATGCACACGTGTTTATACATCATTTATTTTAACAGGAAGTCTCCTAAACAGCCAAATTGGTGTGTTTGCAAGTTTTTATCTCTACACTGCTGGTATATTTAGCAATTTTGCTCACCATACTTGAATGTTTGCGTTTTCATTGTATTTGTTTAAATGATCCAGCATCCATTAGTTTCCATTAATACATAACCCTGTCTCCTACACAGTACATTTATATACAACTACAGTAACGTACTATGCTTTATAATGCATGTTTTTGAGGAAACATAATTATTCCCTGCCTGCCAATCCACTTATTTCTTATTGAATTCCTGTACCGCATAGAAGTCATAGGGAGAGGTGGATGGTTGTGATTTTGACACTAGAGACAAGGGTTTTCATCCTGAATCACACTTGTTTTTAGATTTAGGCTATTAAAACTCTTGGTTAAAGATGTTTTATCATATGTTAAATGCATTTTTAAATTGTATATATAGGCCTGTTACAATAACTACTTTTGTTGGATGATATATTGTCTCAGAAATAATCGCGATAAATGATATTATTGTCGTTTGAAGATAATTTTATACCACTGATATAATGATAATATAATAACATAATAATGCGAGGGGGGTAGGAGGTACTTCTGTAAAAACCCAGACTGTCATTATGGTTGGGGACAGAGTTATTTACCTTTAATTCTTCTACAGTCTCCACTCAGGACGTACACAGTGAGGAATGGAGGACACTACTTGCTTAGCCAATGTGACATGAATAGCCTCTTAGCTGCTAATGTGAAGTGTGGAAATACTGAGGTCAAAAAATGATCACGGTCATGTCCATGTTTCATACGATAAGTCCATATATAGACATGATGATGTTGATAATTACGTTATTGTAAGATAAGTTGATAATGTAATTATTGTGACAGGTTATGTATTTGATATGATTTTTCCCAAAAAAAATGTAATCACAATGATGTGAAAACAGCCTCCTAGTACCAAACTCTGCACATCATTCTGTACAGTTGTGCCCAAACATCCAAGTGAACCCTAACCCCTAACCATTTTTTGAGCGTAGGGGAAATTTAAATTCTGGGAAAGATGGTATATTGGATTAAATATTGAAACATCCTGTCTCATTTCCAAGTCTGAGTTTGACATTTTCAAGGTTGGACCAAAGCCACCGTCTTACCACCTTCACCAAGAGCTTTGAGTTGCCTAAATATTATTATAAAAATATTCATCATGCTGTAAACATATCAAATGTTCTCCTGGAACATAAAATAGTGATTGTGAATGTCTTTTTTCCCCATAAATAAATAGAATACCCTCTGTTTGCTCACTAGCAGCTCCATTAAGGATTAATCTAACATTTATAAATGACTAAATAAGTGTAGAGACAAATTATGAATTTGAATATGAACAGTGTGTGAGGGTTAAGATGTATCCTCTAGAGATCTGTTGTAAATTTCATAGCGAACCAACAATTGTCGAGATGTTTCACTTCGGAAATAGAAATGTCAAACACACGGTGGTGTTGGAGACTTTTGCTTTAGCACCACCAAGAGGTTGAAATCTCTGGTTAGAGTCAGTGGGATGGATCCTCTGGGGAGCAGGAATGTCTTTACAGAGTTTCATAGAACTGCATTCAATAATTGTTGAGCTATGTAAGATGTCAGATACAGGACCAACGTGGTGGACTGACCAACTGAGCAACATTGCCATCCCTAGAGCCATGTCGCTAGCATTACTGACAATGATGACTTACACAACTCATGCAAGTTTCAACACTGCTTATTGACCGGAATAGTGTGCAAAAAATGAACAGTTGCTGCCTGGAAATGAAGAAATAACACAAACAAATTCCTCAAACACAAAAGTAGAGCTGTGATGTATATGCAGTTTGTAGTGAATGAGCTTAAATGTGGTAAAGCACTGGTACGGTCTGGTCTTTTAAATGTCCAATGAAGTAAGAACTATAATATTACAATTGTATATGCATTAGGTGGCTGCTGATATATATATATATTTTATTCAAATCAGTGCCAGGTTCACTAACCCAACCCTGCTCTCCTTTTTCTGGTCACTTTTATCCCCAAACCTTCGTCCTGCTCCAAAACTGAATCCTTGAAAAATTCAGCAGCAGCCAAAAACGTCCTCGCTCCAAAAGTTTAATGCTGTAGTTCTCACAAGGATAGACGCACAAGAACACACACAAACACACACACGCACACACACGCACACAGAGACAAAGCCTGAGGGGAAGTGACAGAGCCACCAGGAAGCATTGCAGAGCCTGCTGTGAGTAGAGAAGTGGAGCTCTAGCTCTCTCCACAGATCAGCTCCACAAAGGACTCTCTCTGTCAGTGGTTTACCTCTCTTCATATGCCTTGTCACCACGCTCTTCCTCTTTAGCGCTTCTCTCACTTAGATGAAGCCATGTTAGAGTGAGGGTGGAAGCAAGGCGCTCTAATGCATTCAGAGGAGATTGGTTGTGAAGTCTGCCTCCCCCCTATGCTCTTCCTTCGAGGCTGGCCTATTGATTGTTGTGTGCGCTGCTGCTTCCTGAGATCCCCGTCAAGCCTTGTTATGGCGGCGGCGTTCCTCCGCCTGGCTTTGGCAGGTAACTACAGTGGTGCAGTCTGGGATTTGAACAACTCCAGAGCTTCATCAGACACCATTTTGGCTTATTTCTCTATCTTGTTTCTCTTTTTTTTTGTCTTTGTTTCTAGATGGTCATTGCTTTGGAGTTTCAGCAGTACACGTACCAGAGATCTCTTATCAATCAGCTCTTAACTTATTTTTGTTCTGTTTTTCTGCCAGCAGAGTATGAGTTTCTAAATATGGCGCCCTTTGCTGTGTCTGTCAAGCCCTGTCATTACTGAAGCATTTTTTTTACTGTTATAATGCCAGTGTGGGGTCTGTATGCCTTTTGACTACAAGATCAAGCTTAACAGTGATGAACCGTATATCCCACCTGTGACTGGCTGTGTTCTAAATGGTCTGTCCAGGAGTTCAAAGTGAAACTAATCTGAATACTGCATTAGGTCATGAAAAATGACTCAGGTCACACAGAAATGGAGACTTAAAGCACCTATAATCAGTATTTTTTATAACAACGCTGAATCAAATGACTGTGCATAATGAGAAAGGCAGAGCTCAGTGATGAACCCACAGAGAATGATCGTTCTTTTGTTTTTTTGCTCTCCGGTCTACTGTTTTGGTTCACTCTCTGGGCTCTCATCAGCATCTTTTAAACTGTGATAAGGATAAAAACCTATCAAATCTGCTCAATTGTGACAAAGATAGCAACTAGCTGGTGATGTTTAGCAGCTAAAGAGATAGATATTTTTGTCAGTGGAGACAAAGCAGAGTAATAACAGCAGTAAACATTCAACAGGTGGACAGAAATACAACTCAGAATGAATGCTGATGTAGTTCTGCATATGTTGGATGTGTTAACTGTTTGTTACAAGTTTTCCATTTCAACCTAAGTGATGCCAGGTATGTTCTGAACTGGCTGTAGGTTGAATTACACCAACTGATTACTGGTTATTTGTATGACAAAAATAATCTCAACTTTAAGTCCACTTTCTGCCAACTTCTTGTCTTCATCAGCAAAGGGAACTGGCTCAGACAAACCTTTGAGTTAGTTCTATTTTCTTAAGACCATGAAATGCAGCTGAAAGCCCCCAAAAGAATTAACTGGATTCTTGAGTTGAGATTATTTTTGTCCACAAAAATTTCCATGTTAGTCTCCACGATATTCAAGAGCCAATATTAAGATTATAAAGTTGGTGATAGCTGGACAATCCTAACATCCATCAAGATATAAAGATAAGGGTCCAATGATACCAACGAAACCTTTAAGGTTCAATGATATCTTTAACCAATGTTTCTCCACCAGCCTCTCTAACTCCCAAAATTGAAATCTGATGAAAAATACATCAAATATCAGACCGTGTCAGACTTCTGAATACTCCGAAACCTCCAGACAAACTTATCAAAGCAAGCAGATTGGTGACCTGTAACCAATCATTTTGTTGAACTTTTTCTCCAGATGTTCAGTCTACATAAGTCAATTTCATAATAACCCCTGGCTGATGAGGGGACAAAATTATCAGAGTGTTTTGAGCTCATCATTAGCGCTCAGGCTAAATGCCCTATTCCCACAGCACGATGGAAAGCCTTGATACTTTGCAAGGGAGCTCGTGAAGAGTTAATCTCAGTAAATATTTTATGCGGGCCGTTTTTGTGTTTGATTACCCTGCTTACTCCTGTGCATACGCAGCCCTCCCATCCTGGCATGTAAAGAACAAGGAGGACCAACTCAGCCCTCCCTTTCGTTGCATGGTCAATGCACTCATCCATGCAGCCTCCCTCCTTCGCTCTCTCTCACCCCGTCGCTCTCCGCTCTGCCCATTAACTTCAATTAATGTGATGGTTCATCAGTGGTGGAGGACTCTGTCATGGGGCCGTACCCCACTACTTATCTGATTACTCTTAATGGGAGAAAATACGATAAACAAATTCAATTATCCCTGACCTATTTCCAATGGTGGGGACATGGGATTATTATTCATGTCATCTCTGAAGTATGAATATGAAGAGATCTAATTACCTTGGTGTCACATTATGGATAGACAGGGTATGTAAATATATTCCATATTCATGGTGATGAACTACTCGGCATTGTAAAGGCCAGAGAGGGAGTGAGGGATGCTGAAGATGAACACCCCCTGTTGTGTCCTCAGTGGCCATCAATTCTTCACCGAGAGCGGCCTTCATCCGCCTGTATTGATGACGGGAGCACCGACGGTTTCCTCCAGCAACCACACAAATGATGAAGACAGATGGATATTTAATTAAATCCGGTCGACCTGACTATATGAAGATTGAAGGAGGTAATTGAAGATGAACACCCACTATGGCTGCTAATTCAACTCTTCGTTTGAATACCAAGAATTTCACAGAGATGCACGACAACAAATGAAGAGTAATTCTGACTTTCAAATGGTTATGCTCTTTGTGGAGGCATCGTTTGCCATCATGTTGAAAAATAGGTATTGAATTCATGTTTTGTTGTTGTTAATTAAAGCTGTATTATTTAATACTTTTCTTATATTAACAACTGAACAATGTGAAAGGAGTCACTACAAATCCCTCAGATCTACAATTCTGACTCTATGAAAGGCGCGACTTAAGGCTGGGCAAAAAAACGATCTTGATACAGGATTACAATAAAAAATTAAGTTTATAACGATGATAAACTTTGGACATTTTTAACTTGATATGAATCAATCTAATAGCAGAAATAAACACGGACAGCCAGTTAGTCAGTTTTTGGCTTGTTAGTGAAAGTACATGCTCATACTGCAAAAGCATTGGTAAGGTAGTAGTGAAGAAAGTGCACGTCTTCTGTTAAAATTTTTAAAAAAGGACAAAAATAAGTGAAACCAAGGGTCATGAAGGCGATATGATGTCGACAGGTAAACGGAGAACCCAGGCTAGCCAAGAGGGACAAACTAGCACATCTATTGACAATGCCACGCTAGCGCTAACATTAGCAAAGTGACAGATGAAGTGCCTGTCACATCTAAAGTAACCCCTTGCCGCAAAAAAGTTGTTCTAACCCAGAACGGTCGTCTCATAGCATCGTTTTAATAAGGTTACTTTGACTGTGGGTTCACAAAGCTAACCGCTAAGTAGCAACGAAAAAAGAGATTCCAGAGATTTTAGTTTTACAACCTTTAAATGAGCTCTCATATTCAGCAGCTAAACCTACTGTACTATACTGTACTATACATACAACGGCAGTAAACAGTAGCCTTTAGATATAAAGTTAGTGATTAGTTGGTGAACATAATGGAACATTCACATATGTGAATAGGAATCTTTATGCTAACATATTACATATAACAACTCTGAAAGGTGATAATATGCCCAATGGTTCACCCCCAAGTGGCCAAAAATCAATTAATGCAGCTTTAAATGACATTATAAGTTATCATAAACATTATAACTATGAGTGTTGTAATTTGCAGTATATTTCATTATTATCTCAGTTGCTTAGTGTAACTCATTTAAATCAAGTGAAACTGCACCAGGAACAGCACATCTAGTGATTTTACTCCATTAACAGCCGTTTAATATTAAGAGAATTTGAAGCCACTGTGCTGTATTGAACGATGCTCAGACGGATGTGTGTGTGGCTCTCCTCGTCATGGCCTCGCGTCTGCGGAATAACATGGGCTCCCTCTGTTGGTCGCTGGCCAGCCCGGGCTCAAGCAGTAAAAGAGAAGATGTGGGACCCAGCGTGACTGTCACTGGAGATAAATGAGGGTCCAGGAGTGTTAGGGCCCACTGTTCCTACTTCTTCCAAAAAAAAAAAAAATCTTCGGAGATGAAGAAATTCACTTGATTTAACCTCCGCTGAGAACCAGTGACTGCTATTCTAAGGCCATGTGTTTCCTTATATTGAGCTGCTGACTGCTGGTGTTTAAACCGTTGCCTTTCTTTCTCTTTTCCCTTTCCTCTTACACACTTTCTCCCCTCTCTGGTTTTCTGTTTGTGTGTGCATGTGTGTGTGTGTGTATGTGTGTGTGAGTGAGAGAGAGAGAGAGAGCGTGTACATTTCTTTCTCCGTCTCTGAATACGCCGGCACTTGTGTCTCGGAGAGTTCACTGACTCTAAAGGATCGATGAAGGGAGGAGATTCAGAGCCAATTATTTTCAGCTTAATGGTCCCTAGGGTGCAGGGGTGAGTAACAACAAAACGCCTTCAAGAGACATCAATTCTGGACAAGCCAGCTCCTCCATCTCTGCACTGCCACAGTGTGGGCATCAACTCCCAGCTCTCTGGAGGAGAATAAAGCGCACACCACGCAACACACACTAACGCACACACACATGCGGTTACGGACACACACAGCTGGAAAGTGTAGACTTGGAGCGTCACTGCACTACAGTGACAGAGGATGCTTCACATAACTATCAGCACTGAACCAGGAAAGCTGCTTGATGGCTAACAGATGCTGGAAAGCAGTCCACTCAAACATACATAGAAAGGAAAGAGTGTTTTATGACTATTTGTAAAGCAGTTTCCGGCTTTCACTGTGTCACAGTGACAAAATCAACTTGAAACATGCTCAAGATATGTAATGCATCACATTTAGTCCATTTTATTTATGTATTTTCACAAATGACATCATAATATGACCTAATGTGCAAGCACCAAGGACTTTTACAGCACTTCCTTGGTGGTGCATTCATGTGCTGGTGGGAAGCTCAGACAATACAGGCCTAAGAATTTACCTTTTAATACAAAGATAACAAAATTAATCTCATCCTTTCCAAAGTGTGCATATTGATATGTTTTTGTGCTGTTTTTGCTCTGAATTTAATTTACAGCTGAAACAATGAATGACTAATTGATTAGTTGATCGACAGAAAATTATTCAGGAATATTGATCAAGCATTAATGCCAAACGTTTGCTGTTTTTAAATTTTTCTTTGTCTTATGTGTCAGTAAACGTAACATATATATATATATATATATTTGTTTTTGGACAAAGCAAGTCATTTGAAGACGTTATCTTGGGCTCTTGTGAAAGACATTTTTAAATGTTTTAATGTCATTGTACAGGTATACAACAACATTTCTGCTGCACTGCCTGAGTGGAGCTAAATAGAAAAGAGTAAAATTTAAGTTAAAATCACACACACAAGTTCAAACATACACACACAGTACTTAAAGTACACAGCCAGATGCTTTTTGTATTGCACTTGTGTAGAAGTAGATGTATTGTACATAAATAAAATCATTTTGTTAATCACATCTTTAATTAATTAGAAACACACCTTGTGAATACAGTCCTTTATGACTGCTATATCCTAAATCTCACATGCAAGATTTGCATTCAAAGGGCCTGAATGCAACAACAAAAATGACTATTATAAACAGTAAAAAAAAACCCAAAAAAAAACCAACTGATCTGTTCTTCGCTCTGACGGATCT
>NC_084973.1:4267874-4330374 GCF_963691925.1 Scomber scombrus | reverse complement strand
ACCACAACGCCACACACCAGCTCAATATTTCATAGCCGTATGAAATATGCCTGAATGTGTGCACGGCATCTGCCATCTTTGGGGCTTTGCAGCCCCCAGGAGGCCCGTTTGATCTGTAATTGGGAAGTGTGCTGAATTAATCAGCAGTTTATCCGCTTTTTAATTGAAATAACACTTTCAAAAAAACACAGATAACACAGAGAATGGCACCACTGATCCTTCCTGTATTGTCTTTTCGCCTATTGTCAATTTTCGTCTGTGTGTTCACTAATGGCCCGCTGAGATTCAGGGAAAAATTTACAATGGTGACGGGAATCAGAAAGCGCTAATAAAGAGAGAAATATCTTTACTGTGTAGTCAAAACATTGTCTGACTGCTCCGTGGAGAATTCATGAGATGTTTGATTTGATTTTTTCCAATGTTCTGCTTTTTGTTTTGTTTCTGAGTCTTTTGTTAATTTCTCATCATATTCCTTCTTAGTTAAAAGGGGGTAAGTCCTCCGCAACTGTGAAATTATATGGATTATATAATCCATAAAGTCTATTTTGCATTTCTACTCAGTGATGCCTGAGGCAGTTAGCTCCTGGCAGCGTTGCCACCCACAGACCTTGGCTTGTAACCTCGCCACCACATCCAAGTCCTGACTCTGCCACAGCCTGTAAAAGGAAACTCAAATTCTTTATTAAAGCAGCAGTAAAAATGTATCCTCTGGGTGGTTAATGTCATTTCCATCTTATTTAACTGTCATTTCAGTTTTATTCAGATATGAGGCAGGACTCATTGAGATAATTTAAACCTGCACGACTAAATATTATCAATGTTTTTTAAGAAGAATTAAGAATGGAACATAATATTGTGTGTAATTTGAAAGATGTCACCCATCAATTAAGATATAAATATTTTAAAGGTATACTATGCAGGATTTTCCTTTAAAAAAACAAAAAACAATGAATAAACCCATACAAAAATAATCCCCCTACTGCCTTGTTCATTTACATGAAAATGTGTCTTGCATTTCACACGCTTCAACAATCCTCATAACATAAAACATAAAATCTCACATAGAAAAATATCTGACATAAGAACGTGATTTGTTGTCATTGGCCACACAGATCAATAAACAGGAAGTAGAGCAAATGGCAGAAAAGTGACGATGAATTTGTTCTCACTAGTGCCACTCACTCTCTTCATTCACTCTCTAACTCGCTCAACCACCATTATACTCTCTCTCTCTCTCTCTCTCTCTCTCTCTCTCTCTCTCTCTATCTCTCTCTCTCTCTCTCTCTCTCTCTGGTGTTGTTGAACCCAACACTTTTGACAAATCCTGCATAGTATAACTTTACGAATTTAAAGCTGCATCAACCAGTATTTTATGTTAACAATGGATAAAAAGAGAATTTTCTCAGTTGTTTTTTCAGTTGTTTTCAGTAAGTTAGCTCTTATAAATCCACTGTACACTACCTGCCCAACACCAAACAGCAGCCAGAGAAGTTTAGCAACTATAGTGTAGCATTTAGCAGCTAAAAAGTCACATATTCTTCTCAAGTGCTGGTGGAGACCAAACCAGAGCTAAAAGGAAAGTGTTGAACATCATTGTGAATTCAAGACAAATGTCAACTCAGTGAAAGACTTAAGTCTAATGCTACTTTTAACTGCTCAAATGCAAAATGGTGCTGAACCAGGTTGCCCACACTGAGAAGCTGGCTTCTACCCCACCACTTTCTCGCTCCAACAGCCTGGCAGGTGATGCAGAGTCTTGGCCACTGCCTGGCAGTTGCCTCACAAGCTGGGCCAGAGCTCAGGCCAGTAGCTGTTGGTTCCGCAGCTATTAAACGATTAAAAATATATTTTGAATTATCTCTGTGCTCAATATACTGTAGAGTCTGTCAGTGTATAAAATTTACCACATTGAGAAAGGCGCTACATCTTTTCAACATATTAATACTTTAAACCTAAAATAACCAACTTTGCTTAATCTTAATATCAACTTAAATGGAGTAGATATGACAAACACTTTTATTTACAAATCTGGAATCATGTATCTAGCCATCTGACAAATATTTACTCTCTTTTAGCACTGTTTTTGCTCCCTGCAAGCTCCTGAAGGAAATATTTGGCTCTTTAGCTGCTAAATTCTACCCCGTGTTCCAGCTCGAGCATCTAGTGGCTAACTGTGTCTGTTTACCATTTTGTGCAGGAAGTGTAAAGGAGGTTTTGAGAATTTTTTAGGGTTTTTTTCTTAACACTGAAACAATTAATGTTTTTATATCAACAATGAAATTAATGACTGAAGGTGTATTCATATTATCTGTAACTTTGACCCAATCTGTGCTGACCTTTGTGGTCACAGCCAAACACTGTGTTGACCAAATAAATGAAGAAACAAATTACTTGTGGTGTTGAATTTCCAGAACATGTACAGTAGCAGTGCCTCTGTCAGTTCAAGAGTGGTAAATACGGTCCTGACCAATGTGAACATCACAGTGTAAGACCTTTATCATTGTGAATACGCCTTTAGAATGATGACACTGTGGTTTACCTCACTATAGAGCTTTTTAGCCGTTCCTAGCTAATTGTTTAGGTTTTCTTCCATGCTCATTATCTTTGTTTTCAGCATCACAGAAAGCTAGCAAAGTTAGCAACTAGATAGTGTAGAAATTGGCTAAAGAGCCAGATACTTCTACAAGGGAAGTGGTTATTGGACTTTTATTCACCAGGTGGCCAGAAAGATGACTACAAATGAATGCTGGTTCATGCTTTGTCTCTGCTGCATGTGTAACTTGGCAATAGTTTGCTAACATGCTAGTCAAAAGAACTGTATAGGGTGACAATTTATCAATGCTTTGTTTTCAGCTTGATCCACTGCAAATACTACTCTACTAATGCTAATATGGGAATATGATATTACTTGTAAAAACGCAAAGCACAAAGAAGCATAGATGAGTGCTTTCCTGAAAATATAATGACTGTAGTTAATATTGTTGGTTGGCAGGTTTCTGATTGATTGATTGATTTAATTGATGGATTATCAGATACAGAGACAAAATAATACAAGGGATGACATGTAAAAGGGAAAACACTTCTTTCCCAAATGATATTTGTGTACAGTTGTGTACAGCCAGAATAACTGTCACTGCTGCACAGGCTCAGCGGTATGTTGTAAATAAAGCATAGAGAAGGTTGACTGCGATGTTATATTTATAGTGATTGCACCGACCATTAAACAAAAGCATAGAGGTGTCTCCCACCATCCCCCCCGACAGTAGCCATAGGAGAGGTGAAATAATAAATTGTTGCAGTAGAGATCAATGTCTGTGGGAAGAGCCGAGGGAGGATGGGAGCCAGTCTCATTGTTCCTGCTCTCTGTGTTTCCTCTCTTTAAGACACATCCCCGGCTGCTCGTATGACGGATGGCGACCATTCTGGAGTGGCCATTTGGTACTTGGCATCACGGTGGACCGGGAGTCCAGGGCCGTCAGGTCTGAGACGGTGGCTCTTCCCAGTGCTCTCCAGACGGGGCCCCTAGGGTCCTCCAATCTGCCTAGATGGGAAGGAGGCGCCATAAATCAGCCCGTCTGGGGGGCTATGCTCTGCCTCGCCATCCATCTCAGCCTCTGGTCCCTGATGGGGAAGACGGGGCAAGAGGGGTTGGGAGGCAGAGGGTAGAAGGAGTTTACATACCTGGGGAGATGGAGGTGAAGCTGCAGGGAGGCAATGCAGGGCAGGGGTCTCTACCAGCCCAATGATGCAGTAACCCAGGGGCTAGGAGAACCGGTGAAGAGAGGAACCACCAGAGAGGCACCACCAACACAGTGCACATTACTAAACTGAAACAGGCTTTATATAGTGTAGAAGACAGCTTACTTTTACTTTAAATGCTCCTATTTAGCATTTATAAGCAGTATATAAACATTCAGTAATTTGTTCATAACACAATATAAGCTTATTAAGTATAATTATTTGTTAGTAATTAGTATTAGTATTATTTTTTTAATATATTAATGTAATTAAGATTTATTACAACTGTGTTTGATTAGATTGTCATTCATTATCTGTCTATGTAACACATCCACTTATGGCTTATGGCACTTATATCTACAACTCCATTTTAGTGTGTTTATTGATTGAAAACCATTTATTATTGTAGATCTACTGCTTATAAATCTCCAAATAACAACTTGGGTCGTATTTCCATAGTTTTAGCTTTTATTTCTGGGTTTTATCTTCTTTCGTGTCATCCTGGGAAGACTGGAACATTGCTGAAAAGTAGTCCGGTGAGGCAAGTCAGATGATCAGACTGGGTTGTAAACAAACCCACAGGTTAGCCAAATGTACTGGAAGAGTAAAACTAAGTCAAATGATAATGTCGACCAACTGTATTTACGATAGTTGTGCACAGTTTCTTAAGCACTGAGAGATCATTATTATTATTATTATATTATTATTTCAGATGTGCTCAATTTTGGTTATACCTCCAATTAAAATTAACCTGGATTAAGTGTTGGCTTTATTATTGACCTAATCTGACTGATTCTTGTTTTTTTATTGTTTCTTGCCCTATCAGACGTTATTGCAGTTATGTCACCATGTTCCTCACCTTAAGATATTTACTTAGGGAGTACAATGTTATCATAACCAATAGTGGCAATGTAAAGAAGAAATGTCCTAAACCGATATGCAGGATCAAGGCATTAGCTAATTGACTGTTGATTGTTGTCAGCTATAAAAAGCCAAATTCCTTGCTAATCCTGTGATTATTGTAACTACGCACTACATAAACTCCAGATTTGGGGATTAAGATTGGCTGTCCAAATTCTGTCCAAACATCCTGCCAGAACAGTTAAAAACAACAGTAAACACTAAAGCAGGCATGTCCATACTGATCCATAAAAGTTCATGTGGCTTCAGGTTTTCATTCCAACCAAGCAGGAGCACACCAGGCTTGACTCATTTAATCAACTGATCTCAGTCTTCAGACAGCTGATTGGTCGAATCATGTATACTCTTGATTTGATTGGAACAGAAACCTGAAGACACATGACCCTTAATGGAATAGTCTGGACATACCTGCACTAAAGAAAAGAAAGAGATCCAATGAGTAAATCTACATGACTTGACTTTTGGTTACTTGGCAGCAGTGGAAACAACCTGTAAACGCAACATTGACAGATTATCACCTTCAAATTTTTATGGTGGACTTGTTGGTTACAGTATTTACATTTCCAACAATTAGGAAACGGCATTAGCATTCATTTACTGTTGTGTTTCTGTCCACCTGATGACTATAAGAGCAATATTTCCTCACCTTTTAGCTCTGTTTTTGGTCTCCATCAGCTCATGAGAACAACATCTGGCTTTTTAGCTGCTAGATACACCAGTATTGTCTTCTGCTATTTTTCTGTTTTCCATTCATTGCTGGGTAGGTTGAGTACAGTGGTTTTATTAGAACTTTTTCATTGAAAACAGCAGCTGCCTGCTGCTAATGAAAATGACTGTAATGAAAGCAGTGAGAGTGAATGAACACAGTAAAATTACAGGCTGTAAAACCAAAACAGTTAGCTGAAATACACTAAAACTCTCCTCAGAGGCGGGGGGGACACAAATGTTGGGTATAATTCTCTATTGGTTTGTTACTATAAGCGACTTCTTTCACATTACACAAATTAATTCATTGTTAATATAAGAGTAAGGACTAGAGCAGCTTTAAAAATAATTCAGCTGTCTAAAAACAAATATAAAGGTCTACAAGTAGCAATGTTTTAGTGTGTATCCAAATGTGTTATTCCATACCTTTATTTATTTAGGGCATTTTCACTGAGAGGAAGCGTCTCTTTAGGAGGAACATCCTGATCACATTCAGTCCCTGGTCCAGCAACCTTCCCGTCCCAAGCTTGCTTCTCTAACGTTTAGGTCACCACTGCCCCTTATGCAGAAGTGTTATGTTAAGTGTTACTACTTTACAGCTACTGATGCTGCTTGTTACTGAGGTCTGAGAGGGTGGGAGTCAGAGCATGAGCACATATCAAAAGGTAACAAGAAGAAGCTGAGACTGATTTTGATTGTATGAGTGGGAGTGTGTGTGTGTGTGTGTGAGAGCATAAATGTGTATGTAGGCCTGTCTACGAATGTGTGCGCGCCTGTGGCGGTGGCAGGGGTCGAGCAGAGAAGGCTTTCGCTCCGTATCTTCAAACAGCGGCATGCTTCTATGCAGCAGGACCCTGCAGACGGTGGCAGCGCCGGGGGCTGCCAGGGTGGCTGAGAGGAGTCACACCGCTTCAAAGCAAGAAGACACAACTGCAGGGCAGAGCATCTGATCCAAGCACGCGCCTCCACCCTCCAACCACAGCAACAAGGAGGAAAGGGAGGAGAGGGGTGACTTCTCTATTCGCCGCCCTCCTCACTCTCTCTCCAAGTGCAAACAAGAGAGCGAGTGAAGGAGCTACCATTACAGCCTGTCATGCAGCTTAAACACCCTGCTCCATCTCCCTCCATCTAACCTCCAGGGACTGGAGAACCAGAAAATGTGCCAAAAGCTACAGAATAAACTAGAGAAGATACATTTTCTTTAAAATAAAAGTAAAAAGTCTTCACACAGCATGAATAAGCTCACATGCTGTGCTGCCAAGTTGAAATTGTTGAAGTAGAGTTCAGTCAGGAGAGACAACGGAATGAAGCAAAAAGAATAGTTTATTATATAGATGATATTGATGATTAAGCCTTGTCAAAAGTCTTTGGTGATTACACTCTATGGGGAGATTTTGTAATTGAGGGGCTTCTGTCCTGAGCAGCAGCAAGATAAATCCCCCCATGGAATCCAGGTGGTCCCAATGGTGTCTGACTGAGGTTGATGAAGTGATGAATCTGCAAAGACTGGGTGGTGATGGGGAGGTGGTGGTGCGCACAAAAGTGTATCCTGAAAGCACTAAAGCACAGAAAACGTATTTAAGAAGACAGCCGCAAGATGATAGGCTAACCATGAAGGTGTGTCACCATGCTATTGGTTAGATGTAACCAGCTGATACCAACAGCTGACATCTTAATTAATGACCCACAGGCAATAACAGCAAGGTAATTATGAGTTAGCAAGTATGAAGGATGGGAATGACAGATGGTTTGAGAAATTAAACCACAGACCTGAGCATGCAAAAGACTTTCACTAAAGCTCCATTAGTATTTAAAGTAGTAGTAGTAGTAGTAGTAGTAGTAGTAGTAGTAGTAGTAGTAGTAGTAGTAGCTGTAATGGTAATTGTAGTAGTAGTAGTAGTGATAGTGGTAGTAGAAGTTACAGTAGTAGTGGTAGTGATAATGGTAGTAGTAGTAGTACCACTAGTAGTAGTAGTAGTAGTAGTGATAGTTGTTGTTGTTGTAGTAGTAGTAGTAGTAGTAGTGACAGTAGTAGTTGTAGTGGTAGTGGTAATTGTAGTAGTAGAACTAATAGTAGTAGTAGTGTTGTTAGTAGTAGTAGTAGTAGTAGTAGTAGTGGTGGTGGTAGTAATAGTGGTGGTAGTAGTAGTAGTCGTAGTCGTAGTAGTGGTGGTAGTGGTAGTAGTAGTAATAGTGACGGTAGTGGTAGTAGTAGTAGTAGTAGTAGTAGTAGCAGTAGTAGTAATAGTAGTAGTAGTAGTAATAGTTGTAGTGGTAGTAATAGTAGTGGTAGTGGTAGTGGTAGTGGTGGTACTAGTAGGAGTAGTAGTAGCAGTGGTGGTAGTAGTAGTAGTGTTAGTAGTAATTGCAGTGGTAGTAGTAGTGGTAGTAGTAATAGTAGTAATGGTAGTAGTAGTAGTAGTAGTAATGGTAGTAGTAGTGGTAGTAATGGCAGTAGTAGTAATGGTAGTGGTAGTAGTAATGGTAGTAGTAGTAGTAGTAGTAATGGTAGTAGTAGTAGTAGTAGTAGTAGTAGTAGTAATGGCAGTGGTAGTAGTAGTAGTAGTCTTAGTAGTAATGGTAGTGGTGGTAGTAGTAATGATAGTAGTAGTAGTAATGGTAGTAGTAGTAGTAGTAGTAGTAGTAGTAGTAGTAGTAATGGTAGTGGTAGTAGTAATGGTAGTCTTAGTAGTAATGGTAGTGGTGGTAGTGGTAGTAGTAATGATAGTAGTAGTAGTAATGGTAGTGGTAGTAGTAATGGTAGTAGTAGTGGTAGTAATGGTAATGCTAGTGATAGTAGTAGTAGTAGTAGTAGTAGTAGTAGTGGTAGTAATGGTAGTGATAGTAGTAATAGTAGTAGTAGTGGTGGTGATAGCAGCATGTAGTAATTAGTTTTAGTAGAGTAGTTCTAGCTGAGGTTGTAATAGTAACAGATGTAGCTGGAGACTGAAATAGTTGTACTACAGTAACAGTAAAAATAGCAGTTGTTGTTCCATTACTAAAGTAGTATTGAAAATGCCAACAGTAAAGTAATCCTTTACAGAAGTAATAGTAGCAGAGGTAGTAGACACAGTGCTATTAGTAGCAGTAATCGTAGCAACAGCAATAGCCTAGTACTAATTAGTTATCACTGGTGGAAAGTTACATAAAGTAAGTAAATTAAGTACAAGTTACTTAAAGGTGCAGTGTGTAGAATTTAGTGGCATCCAGCAGAACAGATTGTCAGAAATGGAATATAATATTCATAAGTATGTTATAAGTAGTATATCATCCTTTGAAAAATAAGAATCATTGTGTTTTTGTTACCTAAGAATGAGACAAACCGCGAGTCTCACGGCCACCGTAGGTTCTATAAATCCTACACACTGCACCTTTAAGTACTGTATATTGCTACAGGTTTGAGGTACTGGTATTGTGCCCTATTTGAGCGCTGAAAACTTTTTTGTGAGTCTACTTTTCCTTATTTACATTTCAGTGCTGTATTGTACTTTCTACTCCACTCCATTCCACATTTATCTCACAGCTGTTAAACCTGTCCACTGAAAAGTAGGTACTACTAATTGCGACACCAAATATGTGTTAAAAGAAACATAACGTATGAATTGTGGGTTTGTTTGTTTTGTCATTTTTGGGGGGTGTTTAGCAAGTTACTTGAAAAAAAATGTAATCTGTTACACATTACAGAGACTACTACTCATTAAAAAGGTTATCAAATTACTTTACTAATAAGTAATAATAATTATTATGTAATAATTTACATTACATATGTAAGACAAGGAAAGGAGGCATGGTTTAACAAGCAGCAGCTGACAGTTTACTGATAATCAACTGCTAGCTCTTCATATTTTTTCATAAGTTTGATTACTATATTTTTTACTACTATTGTTTTTTTTATTGTTTGTGTACTTAGTTATTATTTATTGTTCTGTATTATTTTTACTGATGCTCTTTCTATTTATACTATCCACTTTGCTGCTTCATTACTAATTTACTAATTTACCCACCATGGGACTATTAAAGGAATCTCTTACCTTATCTCATTACTATAAAAAAAAGTTATCACATTACTGTAAGAAATTACAAAAAAGTGTATTACTGTCCAACATTAGTAACAAGGAAACATTTAGCAAAGTTACAAAATGTTTGCATAATGTAACAACAGCCTGAGAACACCACCGGTTACATTAAGCTGGAGTATATATCTATGGCAGAATGAGCTCCTAGGATAAGGTTTTTTTTAAACATTTGGGACTCTGAAAGCAGAAGCCATATTGGACATATAAGAACTACCAAGGTCTCATCTAACATATAGCTGGTAGCTAGACTCTGCAGAGCCAGGAACGTCAGCGATAAAAGTTTCAAATGATGAGAAATGATGGAATAAAAGTTTCAAAGTAAAGCCGGCGTAGAAATCACAGTTTTTGCTTAAAGTCACTATGGCTGCATTTTAAATGGCGGTGATGAGAGACAGTTTCTAAGTGATATATTTCTATGCAGTAGCCACAGCAGCAGTAGTACTAATAGTCACAGGGAGTTCCACTGGCACTGGGAGGAGTCACGCTGCTTCAAAGAAAGGAGAGAAAACTGCAGGGCAGAGCATCTGATCCGAGCACGCGCCTCCACCCTCCGATCGCCGCAACAAGGAGGAGAGGGTGACTTCTCTTTTCTTTTTTTTTTGTGCCGCTGCCGAACTCTCTCTCCAGTGCAAACAAGAAAGAAAAAGTGCAAAAGTTACCATTATAGCCCGTTACACATCTTAAACACCCTGCTCCATCTCCCTCCGTCGCTCCTCCTGGGAGTGGAGAACCAGAAAAATGTGCCAAAAGCTACAGAATAAATAACAGAGCTGGAAAGTGGGGGGTAGATGGGGGTGGGGGGACTCTCTTCAAATGAATGCTAATTCCACTAACACCCCACCACCACCACCATCGCCACTGCAACCCACCACCAACAACTTTGTTCACATATTGATGCGTTCTGCAATCAACTTCAATGGCACGAGCCATCTTGTGGGAAGAGAGAGGCCGATCAAGCCGGGGAATGGAAAAGAGAGAGAGAGAGAGAGAGAGAGAGAAAGTCAGAAAAAAAGGGGGAAAGTGAAACGGGGGTCCCAGATTATTTCTTCACTCGAGCCCAACCACTGCTTTCATTAGCCCCCCCATTAATTAGCCTCCTTGAGCTCATTTGCAAGTCAATGGCTGTGGCTGTAGGACCGGCGGCTTTGAGCCGCAGCGCCCCTGTGATCTCTGGGTCCTCCAGCCCCTCCACCCCTCACACACTGGATGCAAGCCTTCCTGACAATTAGTACAAAAGAGATTCATGCTCTGTATAGCCGATACATTATTCATATTTTCTCCTCACTTAAATAAATCATAATGTTCTTGAGGGTTTTACTTAAACAACATGCTTTCTCTCTCTCTCTCTCTCTGTCTCTCTCTCTCTCTCTCTCTCTCTCTCTCTCTCAGCTCTTTTAGCTAACATCCAAATGAAATCGGTTTGCATTGACCTTGCCCTATATTTGGGTCACTTACTCAACAGTGCGAGACAAGCAGACCCCTCCTTCCCCCTTCCAGATGATCATCATGGGTCTGAGAAAAGAGGACAGTTTGTCCAGTAGTCTACGCTCTATTTTTCTAAAAGCACAGATCAGACCCAGCGCCTTTAACTTCTAAGAATCCCGCAGTTTCAGATTTATCGAAACAGCGGCCTTCTTTTATTATGCAGAATCGGTTTTGATGCTTCCGACTAATCATGCCGTTTTTTTTTCTACAGACGCTCCGGGTTGAAAGTCCTCCTGAGTTCTGACTGCTCCCCAGGAAAGCTAACTGCGGCTTCGTCTTGAGGATTGCGGGGGCCTCGATGCCTCTTATGTCCTACGCATTGATCTGTTAGCGGTGTTGTGCTGGACTAGCACAGTCTGGACAGAGCAGAGCAGCTGTCTCAATGATTTAGCAGCCCTTTGTACTATTATTCATCTGACTGGAGGGAGTCAGTGTCCAGCTGAGGGCCTGCATCTTTTATGACCACTTGCAGTCCATTCAGACAAAGGTACTTCCATGGAATACTTTAGGGACCCGTAGCACATGTATATTGATATATACGGCTGCATATTGATTTTGAACATCTTTATTTCATTTTATGAAAAGGGGGAGACTCGCAATGCTAGGATATGAATTCCATGGGTTACCTTTTAAATTGTCTGCCTTCCATTTTTCTCTCTTGTTGATGTTAATATCATTAGACAGACGCTGTCATATTTCCTGTCAC
Organism: Scomber scombrus; assembly: GCF_963691925.1. Lineage (NCBI taxonomy): Eukaryota > Metazoa > Chordata > Actinopteri > Scombriformes > Scombridae > Scomber > Scomber scombrus. The sequence continues at coordinate 4,318,743 of NC_084973.1, read as the reverse complement.
ACTTGTCATGTTAGTTAATCCGTCAACGCCTGTCCGACAGCTGTCTCTTGCAGCTGAGGATTCCGCCGCTCATTTGGAAAGTTCCACAGTGCGCTTCAAGGTACATTTATCCTCCACTTTCTCCCTTCAGAAGTTCCTCAGCCTCACTTTGGCTATTGTGTATTTGAGTGTTTTACTCCAGCATCGCGGGGTCCGGGAGATCTGAGGCTTCACGTAGACACAGCTAGTCTGTCACTTGAGACTGGGTAGAAACAGGTAGCGCAATTAGCCAGCAGTGAACATGTTTATCTGTCAGCCCAAAAGACAGGATAGGATGGCTTTGGGGAGAGGGAGGAGAAGGGAAGAGGGGGGGGGGGGGGGGGGGGGGTCGTACTGCCCCTTTCAACTGTGTACAGGCTATTAAACTATTTCACAGAACTCATTTTCAGATACAAAAAGGGGAATGCCGGTGCTTCCATTTCCCCCCCCTCACCCAATTAGGAGAAGAATCCCCCTTCTTCAGCATTTATTACACCTATTCAGTATTCTGGATCCTGCTATCAGTTTTCCATAACTAGGCTGCACAAAGAGCAAACGCTCCATTTGGTGTGATTTGTTGCCCCGCTTGACCACTTCTTTGTCTCGGCCGGGCTGGCTAAGCGCTGTGGAATGGGGCACCCCTGCTGTTTTATCAAGTCTGCTGAATCTGTAATGAAATAAGTGAGGGTGACAGTGACAGTGGAGGGAGGGGAAGTGGAGGCAAGAGCAACAGACCGCCTTATTTGAATCATTTAAGCAAGATGCAATTACAGCGGCTGCGCCCGGCGAGGAGGAAACAGCCCATTTTAAAGGCAACACAAATCAATGAGCACAGCGATGGTGATGTGTTTGACAGAAGTGCCTGTTAGTGGTATACGGCTGTTCTCGAGGATCATTACACACACTGTAGACAATACATTATCACCAAAAGAGAGGAATGAAAACAAAGAGCAGTGGGAGGCGAGGAGGGGCCACTGGGCCATCTGTATTATGGCCTTGGACGGCCATTCGAGAATCGAAAATGACACTCGGCATTCACATCTTCAAGGACTTGTATATTCTTTTGATTATTTTACACACTTTGAAGAATATCTGCACGTTTTACTTTCTTTAAGGTGTTCCATGTATGCTTTTCAAACTCCACACTATGATAGAATTAACTGTGACGCCTTGATGTCACAAAACAATTGCCACCCTAACCCTAACCTTTTCATTTAAAATGTAACCAACATACATTAAACTGCTTATTTTATCCCAGTCAGGTGACCCAAGTTGGTACTGCGTTTGGTCGCGAGTTGACCTAGAATACTTGCTTGCAGGTCTAGTCTTATTTATCTAAGTATACTGTCTTTAAGATAATTAGGAGGTATAATTGTGGTATAATTGCTCTTAACAATTGAGACCATAGTTGATACGGTTGAAAGCCTCTAGGGGGATTGGTATATACTCTGATTCCACTACCACATCTCCCATGAAAACCATTACTCCCTATGCACTCCTCCCTCCTTTAGTGTCTTTATTGAAAACGATTAACACTCCTCCAGCCTGGTAGCACAGTCTATTTTTGTTTATTCATGGCAATTATACAAATGTATTAAAGTCAATGTGCTGATGTTATAAAGGGGTACTCCACCAACTAAACATGTCAAAGTCAATTTACTTGTAACGGGGAGCATTACACAGCCAGTGAAAACAGTTGCTGCCTTCTACAGCGTGATGTACAGTAATAACCCTTGATGATCTAATAAGGGTTATTTCATCTTGGGTTTGGAGACTACAAATTGTTAGCAGAAAGTCTGCAATACAAACTGGGGATTTAATATTTGAACAAAATATGCTATCAAGTTATATTATGGGAAATGAAATGTATGTGGTTGTTGAAATTGACCCATACCGGCAAATAAAAGTCAGGATATCTCGTCTGTGCCTTATTCCAGAGTCTTCCCAATGTCATGGAAGTGCAATCTAACACACCTGAGTACCCTGTTAAAATTTTAAGTATTTTTATTAAAAGGGACATTTCAATTGGTGTATTTCAGACCGGAATTTCTTCCATGTAATGAGATAGAAAGAAGAGGGAGGGGACATCGAATGAGGTCGTCTACTATGCTAGTTTTGTGGGATTAAGGCTTTTCTTATTAGTTAGTCTTTACATTAGATGAGCTCCAGTAGCATCCCGGCCCAGCATTGGATATAACTTTGACTGAACCCAGCACCTCTGGGACATGTCAAGCACCAATGCCTTCTCTCTCCCATTCTCTCTTTGTGTTTCTTTCTCTCTCTCTCTCTCGCTCTCTCTCTCTCTCTCTTTCTCTGCCTGAGGATGAGGCCATCTGGTCTATGTTGGTGAAGCCAGGCATGCTGACTGGAGTCGGTGCGGGCCAGACCAGTCTGCGTACTGGAACACAACTCACTTTCTATATTGCCTTGTTTTGGCCACAGAGCCTCGTTGATCCCCCTCAGCAGAACATTTTACATTTGGAACACTCCTCATTTACACTTGTACAGACGAGCAGCACAGCGGCCGAGGAGTGGCATCATGAATAAAATTATCATATCAAAATATCAGCGGTGAAATTATCCGTTTCTGTGTGTGTGTCGGCCTCCTTCTTTCCAGGAGGGGGTGGAGGAGGAGGAGGTAGACACTGGGGATTGAGAAGCAACTGTGAGAACTTGTCAGAGGAAATTAGAGGGGGTTTCTGGACCATGGACTCACTGGCTGGAAAACAGGAATCAGAGGAGGGACCCCCAGACTTGAGACCAGCCGTGTGTAAAAGGAAAAGAATCTCTCTCTTCCTACATCAGTTTTTTTTTGCTTTCTTCCGGCTTCAGTGATCTCTGGTCCAGCTGTCCAGTCAGTAAAGCTTGAAACTGTCAAGTCAACATCTGACGTACCTGCCTGTGGCCTCCAAAAAGTAGAGTTCAGAACATGCATGGATGGAAGTTAACCCCTTTATCCTGTCTGTTTCCAGGGCAAGTCTTCTCTGTACCTGATGCCCCCCCCGCCTTTGTGGCTTCCTATGGAGGATTGTGGCTGGCCATTGGAGCTCCATACAGGTCCACCCCTCATCTATCAGTGACAGTACTGGCTGACAGAGCACTTATTCACGCTCACTCATGAATATTCAATTTACTCCTACTTCAAGGGTACAAAAGACATATCTATACACAGGAGAGAGGAGCGGCATCTCTCTTTCTGTTCGCTCTCTTCTTGTAGCTTCCCCTTCTGCCTTTTCCTGCCTCTTTATACATCTACAACCTAAACATCGGCAGCAATATGCAGGCCTTAATTTCATGCGCATGTTTCATTAGAGGTGTCGACCAGGAGACTTTTTTTCCCTGACACTTTGAGCAAGCCAACACAATCCTGCACCGTTTGCGCGAAGGAAAAATCCCATTTGTCCTTTGTCAGCACAAACACTTTAATTTGAGGCTTTCACTCCTGAGTAAGCAGCAGATCTCCTCAGAAGCCCGGAGAGACACAGGAAACACATGTGGGTCCTTCAATCTCTCCCTCATCAGCAGAGGCACACCTCATTCCGCACGGCCTCCATGTTTTATCAGTCAGCAGGGGCATGCATAAGTCAAAAGAAGAAGGGGGAAGAGCAGGTGTGTCAGCTTATAAATAGCCGACGAGACCGGCAGGTCACACTGTTGTTGTGAAGTCTTAAAATGCTGCCTTATGCAGAAGAGTTTACCGGATGTTTTATTACAGTCCAAAACTCAGTAACAAACCTGAGAACAACACAGCATTTTCAAAACAAATGTCAGATTTAGTGTGTAGTAAATTGGAGGATTAACTTTTGTTTTCGTCAAATTTTCAGTCAAAGTTGTAATTGAAACAGCAGCTGGTTAGAATCCTTTAAGACCCAATGTGCTCAACCTTGGTAAAGGCCTCAGTATGCATCAAACAAAGTGCTTTGATTGTCCAATCAACAATTTTTGTAACTTTCTGAATCAGACAACCTGGTGTAGCAATTGACCAAATGTGTAAGGCATCTCTCAGGCTCTTTAATTTTAGATTCTTCACTCAACTACTTCTTTCAATTGTATGTGTGACCAAAGTGTTCCTGTGTGAGAGTGCAACACCATGAATGCCTTCAATGTGAGGCTGTATAAAAGTCTTCGCTGATACCTCCACTGATTGGTTGCTTCAAGTGACTATGAAGGCAAGCTTTTTGAGTGTGGCCATTCGGAACAACTATAAACACTTTTGCCTTTTGAAGTAGTTGTACGATATATGGTATGACCTAGATCATTTGAAGCATACTGAACCATTACATTGCCCCAGATAAGGCTGTACTACAATACATGCAATTACTATAGTTCATTCATAGACTGTATTTAATTAATTCCCAGTTCATGCTTACTTGATAAGGAATCTGTGCCAGCCAGTAGTATGTTAAAGAAACTTTGGTGTGAAAAATCTAACTGCTTTGCAGTGTTTTGGCCTCTGATAAGCTATTTTCACACACTGCTGTTTTCAGTCTGAACACGGCCTAAACCTGCACTAAAATCCAAATGTCCAAAGCCATCGTTCAGTGCCAATACAGGCAGAAGGGTGTAGAGGAAAGTGCGGTACATCTGACCTTCAAGACAGAAATTGGAGTTGGTGTCTAATACATTCACAGACCAACAATGTTAGCTTTTTTTTACACTTACCACAATCTTTACCCAATTTAAGTCATACCTTAACCACACTATAGTTACCAAGCAATTATATTTCAAGTTGTAAACTGATCCGATATCAAAGTTATGTCTGATGAGGGTTGGTCTGAGGTATATCCCACTGTCTGCTTGGACCCAGTGTCTGGTTGGACCTACCCACTCCCTGGCCTTGAACAGCATAAGTTAATGCAATAGAAAACCATTCAAAATCAGTGAAATATGAATTGGTAGCCTGGGTCTTAAAGTACCAAACTCATTGCATGCCTTCACCATATTTGAGTTTATGGGTTGCTCAAAATTCATCAGTGATATGAAAGGGGACGTTTTCCGTGCTAAAGTGCATCATGACGAGCAGAGGATTTGACTCTGACTTGTGTTTGTGATGATCAGTGCTTGTAGCTCTGTAGGTATGATGAGGACTTAATTAGCTGTTTGTGGATTTGGCTGCCGTGGATTGCATTGTGGATCGCAGCGACGACGCTGGGGCAATGAGCAGGCTAAGTGCAAACCTCTGTTCTCATAATTGCACATCTGTTTCTCATTGCTTGCTCCTGTAATTGCCTCCTCTTCAGTCATCTCTGCGGAGGCCAGCTGCAGGTGACGGCAGGTAAAACGGGGGAACGAGGAAACCCGTCTGCTCTCTGATCAGCAGAGACATGCAGGGACAACTGGGACGGATGTTTTGACAGCTTCTCCTGGGTGACACACACACACACACACACACACACACACACACACACACACACACTACATAAAGTATGTATGCATACTGTATCTAGTACACTGTCAAGTCTTACACCAGAGCACCACCCAGTGGTTAAAAAAAGACTTGCAAGTTGGACCAAAGGTGCAAATGAAGTGCCATGAAGACTATTGTACAAAAGTGTGATCTTTCCCTGTGACACACACACACACACACACACACACACACACACACACACACACACACACACAATCACAATTCCATTTTGGCTACTTTTCTCAAAAACACTCACACTGATATTTTTTAAACTTAGAGATGTGTTAACTAAGTGTGTTTGTGTGTGTGAATGTGATGTTGTACTAATGTGCTGCCTGATAAACACCTTCAGGACAATCAAGCGATGACACAAGTTTACTTGATGGTAGACCACATGAAGACAAATCATGTCATGGTTTAAAGTTTTGACAGCAGAGCCAATGATCTACATCTGAGGTGTCCAAACTATTCCATAAAGGATCATGTGGTTGCAGGTATTTGTTTCTACCAAGCAGGAGCACACCAGGCTTGACTCATTTAACCAACTAATCTCAGTCTGCAGACAGCCGATTGGTCGAATTGTGTGCTCTTGATTGGTTGGAACAAAAAACCTGCAGGCACACAGCCCTTTATGGAATAGTTTGGACATGCCTGATCTACATAAGTTTGTTCTTGCAATACAGTCAGTACAAGTACATTTTAATGACTGTGTTAGGTCATGTTTTTTTCTGGGAGTGGGAGGGTTGTCCAGATTTGAATTATATACCTCATTAAGTGTAATCACTCCTGAAAAATCAATAAAATAGATTAGTTTAAACAACTTAAAGTAATTGCAAGAAACTGATGGCAAAGGGGAGTACAAGTGTATACAGCTATAGTGAATCAAATTAAAAGCTCGGGGGAAAAAACACATACAATTTTAGATAATAATAAGAAACAAGATTTGCCAAATGGTATAAGGTGAAAATGATGGAGGTAATGGATGAAATGAATGTGTACAGGTAAATATGGATGGGTGAATGTGTAAACATGTTTGGATATGCATGTTCAAACAGATTTGCATGTGTATAGAAGTATTTATATATATAGTAAAAAAGTAATAATTAAGTTTAACTGTTGTAAGTATAATGATTAAATCTACATATAAAAACCTGATAATTTGGAGTTTAATAACCCAGTAATGATGCAATTAATGTAAAACATTAATCACGAGATAAAACAAAGAAAAGGTCTCATCCCATACAAAGAAATATGCAGTGATGAAACAACCTCACAATGCATTAAACATGAGAAATAATACATGCGTTATTGCTGAGGGTGTCTTGAAGTGTGAGCTGTTCTGTTACTGGGTGAAATGAAGAATGGTTTAGAAGACACACTGGCAGCGTAAGGCAGAGCTGTGCAGCATTTCGCCACATGGTGTCACTGTGCTAAAATGAAGGTTCCCACACTGACCATGCACCTTCATTACACTGGATCTTATGGATAGAGAAAGTCAGTGAATCTGCAGTTTAACAGTGAATCCACAATTAGCTTTCATTTGTATTGGTTAAGAAGAATGTATAACCTTTTGTAGTATTTTTAAAATATCTATCTATCCATCTATCCATCCATCCATACATCCATCCATCAGTAGAATTTTAATAAAAAGGGTCATTTATTAAAATTAGATCATCATAAACTAAGTGACTGCATTCAATACTACTTAAAGATGTTAAGAAATACTGTGCAGAAAGTATAACTGATGTTATATGTATTATTATTGCAGATGCATGAATCTATGGAAGCCAAGAACAGCCATGCTTGCAATTATTTTATCTTGAGATCACATTTAATCATTATGTTAGCTCAAGATAATCAACCTGTTATCACCAGAAAACAAAAGGTCTGACCTTTCTACTGTTTGGACCACCAGGCTGAGAGGTCATATTTACTTGGATGTCTAACACTATATATTATTTATTTTCAAGCCATAACTACACAGTAGTATGCTTCGTCTGCTTGACAACAGAGGTGAGAATGCTTGAACAGGTAATTCAAACTGTACACAGTACATATGTAAGTGCACTCATTACTTTCAATTATATTCTGAAAGCTTTTTTAAAAACTAAGAAATAAAATATTCTATACTTCCAAAAGATATTCCTTAATTTGGTGTTTTGATGATGGTAGTGGATAGCGCTGTCTAACATTTTGGTCCAAAATCTCTCAGAGGTGTTCAACTGGGTTGAGATCTGTTGACGGTGAAGGTCATATGATTCACATCATTTTCATAGTCACTCTTGTCCTATGACCCTATCGTCTAAGGGGATAAGTGGATCCAAACCATGCCAGCAAAATGCCCCCCACAGCATAACAGAGCCACCAGATCCCCTCATTGTAGGGGTCGAGCATTCAGGCCTGTTCTGTACCCCCATTCCAGTTCCTCATTTAATTTGTCACCTGTTTGTACCTGTCACATATATCTACAATATATAGATAACATTGATCCCCATCAACTTAATTAATTGTAGTCTCACAGGATGGGATAGGTTCATTGTTTACATTCTCCCATGTTCCCTTTACAGATGCCTTTGTTCATTTATAGTTTTCCCCTTGTCATGGGATTGTCAATTGACAGCCATTCCCCATGAGGATTGACTATAAAAGATACTTAAACCTGTGAGCCTGTAGAGATGAAGGCTGGAAAACTTTGTTTTTGTATTTCCCATCTATTGTAAGACTGTCTAGGCCTTTCAGTAAATACCCACTAACATATTTAACATACAAAATATACTAACTGGGGTCCCTGGCGACCCCTACAATAAACTACCATAAGAAAACATCCATCATGGCAAAATGTTAACTTATTGCTTCTCAAAACATTAGTTATGTAATTAATATAACCTGGGAAAAAACAGATTATTAGAATTAAAAATAATTAGCATTTTGTATAACATGACAATATACACTTTTCTTTAATACAATTTTTCCACAAAAATGTCAAAAAGACAAACACAGTGCCCCTACCCTATGATAGTGTGATATTTTAAATAAGGACCCATGGCAAACATGAACCCAATAAATAGTTCCATCTAATACAATTGCATAAACTGAAGAGGGTGCTTTGTAATTGTAAAAAAGCACTAACAAAAAACAATCTTACTACTATAATTGGGGAGCAGGATGTTTGTCGTTCCGTCTGTCCGTTCACCTTTCGCCAACCCCGTTCATGCTCCATCCCCTCCAAGGTTTAGGGAGCCAGCCATCGCATATTGCATTTTTTCGCATTTCATTTCATGTCAGCTTCAATTTCTATTTCAATGTTAAATAAATAGTCTGCAGTTATACTTTTTATTTGGGACTCCGGTGCCACAACAACCTGGAACTATTTGTTCAGCCTGTGATGTATATGCGTAGAGACGCTGTACATAGGGGCGTGAACGACGGGAGGAGAAGACAACGAAGGGAGAGGAGACATTTATCCACAGTCACGAACGTTTTCAACATGCCTAACAAGAGCAAATCACTGTTGGAAAATACTCGCGATCCGCCAAACGCTGCATGACATTAACGCTAGGGTGACCAGACGTCCCCGAATTCCGGGGACAGTCCCCGTTTTGGGTGACCTGTCCCTGGTCAAAGCTGTCCCCGAAAATGTCCCCGATTTTGACACTGAATGGGGGAAAAATGCGCGCAGAGCCAAACACCAGTTATTACGGTAGCCATCTAACGCATTGCCAGAGAAGATGTCGTATGACGTACAGACGTTATCAGGACGTACGACCAGACGCAGCAGCGTCAACAACAACAATCTAGAGGCGGCAAAAAGGAGAGAAAAGAAGACCAGCGGCCGCGATAAATGGTATGTTGTGTATGAACTTATTTATTTAGTGTGAATTGGCAGTAGACTTGGTTGTGTGTGTGTGTGTGTGTGTGTGTGTGTGTGTGTCTGAAGTGATGTAACGTTAAACTTAGTATGATTGTTTATCTGAACTGAAGACCTAACGTAACTTTTTTCAGTGAACGGTAACATTATGACAATGTTTTCATATCTGTCATTAGTGAAGCTGTAATGTTAACGTTAGCATGAGATTACCAGGTGATGACATTGTATGTGGCTCTGTTTTGGAAGAGGGGGTGGTGGAAGACTGCTTTGGTAGCATATGATTTTCCTGTAGGCATAGGAACATGAGACTCTGTTAAAAATAATTAATTAAACTAATAATAAGTCAATGGTTGACTGTAGTAGTTATATATGCAGACCAGCTGATTAGCTGATGCCCTGAGTCACTGTTTTGTATGTCACTGTTGTTAGTAAAGGTGTAATTTGTTATATTAGATTACCATGAGATGACAATATTATCTCTATGTTGCTCTGTTGTAGATTAGGGAGAAGACAAGTATAGGAGAGACTGATAGTAAAGAGTGAAGGAGAGAAGAGGAAAAGAGCAAGAGAACAGTGTGGAAAGGCAGAAATAAAGAAGTAAATAACAGAGTGATGAGTGACTTTTGTGGGTGCACTTTATAAATGTAGGTTTTGATTTTAATACAGTAGTAAACTATTACTATTGGTTCTGTTCTTGCAGTTTTTCCTCATGTTCTCCTCTGCTCTTATTCTACCCAGGCTCCTGAGGTGGATGAATGAGGGGATCACGGTAATGTTTGATTTATTAACCTGGTCCTTTTGTGTAATAAAAGCTGGTTAAAATACATGAAAAGTACTTGTCCCCATTCTTTATTTCATAATGATGATATTTAATGATTTTTCACCGCCGCATAGAAAATGTCCTCGATTTTCATTTCAGATATCTGGTCACCTTTATTAACGCAAGATGGCGAAACTCCAGAGAAGTCAGGTAAGAAACCACGAAACACAATCCACACAGTAGCTAATGCTAATGCTAATACTACAGCTGCAGTTTGTTAACTACTCACCTATACAGCCTTCCATGTAATTATCCTTCCGCGACATGAATTCACGCATTATGTTCCTCTTTGTCTCAGGGTTAAGGTCCTCTTTGTTCCAGAGTTAAATAATAACTCAGCTAACAAAAACTTAAAGTCATGCCATAAATCTATGTTGTATAGTCTATTTTATTTTGGACTATTGATATATTTTATCGACAAAAGTATTGAGATACACCTCTTAATCATTGAATTCCGGTGTTTCATTCAGACCCATTGCCTCAGGTGTATAAAATCAAGCATCTAGCCATGTAGTCTGCATTTACACACATTTGTGAAAGAATGAGTTGCTCTGAAGAGTTCAATAAATTCAAACGTGGTACTGTAGGATGCCACCTTCACAATAAGTCAGTTTGTGAAATGTGTTCCCTGCTAGATATTTCACTGTCAAATGTAAGTTGTATTATTGAAAAGTGGAAGTGTTAGGAACAACAGCAACTCAGCCATGAAGTGGCAGACCACGTCTTGTTATATTAAGTCATTAGGAACACAGTCATGAAGCTATATAGCTACTTGTACACAGTGGGCCCCATAAAAATATCACTTTTTAAACAGCCAATTGCATATACAGTATTATAATAATAATAATATTAATTGAATAAATAGTTTGAAATAGCTTTGATGTTACAAACTACTTTTGTCAAGTTGCTACAAAGTGCTAATGTATATAATCAGCCAGAACTGAGAGGTGGACAACAGTAACTGTGATATTGGGTATATAATCAGATGCAGATACTGGCAAACCTCTGTATTGGTGTTGTACTGGATGAACTCAGAGGGGTTGACTCATCTCAGTATTGTTTCACTCAAGCTGGAGCCCAGTGCAGTCCAAAGAGGACACAGCTAACATTGGACTGGCCCATCCCTCTTTCCCTCTGTCTTTTTCTTTCTCTTTGTTTCATGCCAACACCCTATATCGTTTATACGACTGCTTTTAAAAGCGGTCTCCTTGGCGACGGTGTGACCCCTGCCGCCGTCGACTGGGCTCTCAGTAGCAGTCCTGATTGATGGCCGAGGGGTGGCCATAAAGCCTATCTGCTGTTGCCAGATTAGGCCAGACAAACATGGCCCCCCGATTGCTGACCAGCCAGGAATGTTTGTTTACAAGGGAGCATTCCGCCATTTTCTGCCCGCACATTTACAGACATGTGTACTGTGAGTCTGATATAACATATACATGGACATGTACTGTATTAACTTGTGCTGTTTGAACAGATGATTGATAGCATCAGCTGTTTACTATATATGATAGTGTAAATTGGGATGCAAGATTGAGAGTTCACCAACTGTATTCATACAATTCCTACTTTTCTGAGGCATTTGCAGAACTCACTCCCCAAAGTATTTAGAAAAAAAGTGTTTTCCCCACCACAGCTGCTCCATTTTAACATCATGTTACTGCTCTGTGAGATTCCCATGAAACATGCTACAAAAGTCAACTTCTGCAACAGAGCAGCTGGTTGAGACCAAAAAAGCAGGTGGGAGGGGGAGGTTGTCACTGTGTTTCTGTCCCGTCTTCTAATGCTCTGTTGGGCCCGTTCTTCTGGGAAAAGCCTTCATCCTCGCTCCACATGTAGGTCACTGGCCTTTTGTGTGCGACGATGCAAGCCCACCAAGTGTTTGACGTTTCCATACCGTCCTTACAATCCCCAGGTTGTCATGGAAATACACTGGGTGGCAGTGGCAGCGGAGTTACAGTGGAGGGAAAAGCGAAGCGAAGGGAGGAGGTCAATTAGCCCGGGGCCTCTTTTGTGAGTTCTGGCTCACTGTGGCCAAGTCTGTTGATTAAGAGAGCTCTGACCAAAGGCATTTTGTTGACTCCAAGCAGAAAAGAAGGAAAGATTACTCAAATAACCGGGAAAAACCAGAGCACTATTTATCACGCAGTAGCCTCGTTAAGAACCACAGCTCTTGAATGTGGTCAAAACACGTGGGTTAAAGATGTTAGATTTATGTAGCTTTACTGACTTTGTTCAACAGTCCCCAGAAAACCTGAATGGTCCTCTCCAGGATGCTCAGTCTGTTGCTCATCCACTGAACTGAAGTGTGCAGAGTGTAGTGTTGACTTGGCGCCAGTAAAAGAGCTCAGAACGACTGTTTGCACACTGAACGTAGTGCTTATAGTGTAAAGAAACACTCTGTATTCATATGTGTACTTCCAGAAATGTTGCTATTATGTCTGGACATATGATAAGAGAGTAGGCATTTATCTAAGTGTAAGTGTGCATGTGGGTGGAGGCAGACTTAGGACACTTTGGGTAAACCTTTGCCTCATATATTTTCACAACAGAAATCTTCCAGATTTTGAATGTAGTTTAGTAGGTCAGGGTCATGTTGTGGTGAACGTGTTGCTCTGGGATTCACAGGGAAATGTCTGTCTCTGTATTTCTGTTGACTGACTGACACCATTTTTTATCACCGAGTTCATTCCATTGAAGTTGACCAACTCCAGCACCTCACTCTTTTCACCAGCTGGCAGGTTTACAAGGAGTTTGCTACCCCATAACTAGAGTTGGGGTTAAAGAACATTTTGAGTTGTTTTTTTTCTATCTCCTTGATTCCTAAGCTCTTATCAGACACAACACACATTCCTCTTTTATCTTTTTGTTAGAGGTGACAATATCTGAAAGGTTGATCTAGACCCTTTGTTACAATGAAAGGAAACCTTAATGCTGTATTTTATAAAATGATGTGCTTCCAACTTTGTGGCAACAATTTGTGTTTGGCTTCCTTTTTCAACATGACAATGCCCCAGTACACAAAAACAGCTCCATAAAGAAATGGTTTCCCAGTTTGGTGTGGAAGAATTTGACATTCAACACCTTTGGGAAGAACTGGACCTCTGACTGCAAGGCAGGCCTTATCAGCCAACATCAGTGATATGTCCTTGTGGCTCAATGGAGCAAATCCCTGCAGCCAGGTTCTAACACCTGAAACTAGACGAATGGAGGCTATTATGGCAGCAGGTTAATGACCATCCCAGATATTTAATATTTCTTGTTTAAAAACAGTCAAACATAAATATCTTTAACCATGCCATCTTCTTTAATCACACGAGACAACAGGTTTCTGAGTGTTGCTGGCATAGGCACTGTTTGAGGTTGAAGAAACTCAATAAACAGATGGAGAAAAAAGGGAAAGTCTATCAAAGTCTGTTCAAAATGGTTTGAATGTGGGGGTGGGGGATTGGGAGTAAGGGGATAGGGGTAGGGGATGAGAAAAAAGGGGTAGAGGATAGGAGTTGGGTTGACAGTGAAGGATAGAGGATATGGGTGGTCTGGCACAAGGTGGGTCCAGGCTTTCTATTAGGCGGGCTCATGTGAGCTGCTCCAGTGAGGGACGCTGCTGAGGGTCTTTAGACAGACACAGGTGCAACACATCCTGGCAATTTTAGGATAATTCATCATTGATCTTGAGTTCATTGCTCAAGAACCTCGTTGTCTCAAAGCATGTGTGCCTGTTAGGGGTGTGACGATACACTCAGCTCACGAGACGAGACATTGGGTTCACAAGATCGAGACGAGATTTTAACTATATATTTTTTTAAACTTCAATGAGGAAATACATGACTGTTCTTATATTTAAAATTCACAAAATAGAAATTGAATTGAAATGTTTTAACTAATCATCTTGTAATGAATCACTTTAGTTCTACTTTCTAAATATATAATTATCATATGCAGTATGCAGCTCTGTTAAAGGTTTCCCCATATAGATGCTCCTCTCCTCTTCTCCTACTTCTGACTGACATCTTCTCAGCAGGTAGAAGCTGCAACAAGGTTAATGATCCACACGTGACATTATAAAAAGAAGACATGACGTGCGAATGAGCGATAGAAAACCGATCGTCTTTTTTTTTTTTTTGGTGTGGCCCTTAATTATAGCTTCACGAGACAAAATTCACTTGGACGAGAAATATCGTCGCGTTTTCGTCTCACGAGATCTCGTCACACCCCTAGTGCCTGTGCAGCATTTCGTACAGGACCAGTCTCAGGACATCAGTGCTGGTTTCAATCAAGATGTTTTCCATTTGATGTTCAAGGATCATAGTAATCCAGACCATAGTGGGGAAATAGTTACAGATTTCCTGCTGATCCACTGGACATCTTTCTCATGACAGCCACCTCAAGAGGCAGTGTCCTCCTGTTCTGCATGATGTATTTGCCAATGACATTGTGCTTGGGAATGTCTTTTATAGCCACAGGGAAATGATCTACTCTCCTGTAAGGAGCATAAACAGATCTGTGACCTCCCTCACCCAGCATGTTAAGCTGCTCGTATCTTCTTAGATGGATATAGTGTTGTTGTCTCTCAGCTTTACACCAGAGTCCCTCTTCTCTTCTCTAGGTGTTTTAATTTCCAAAGAGAATGAAGTGGTGTCCCCTCTTTCTTCTTTGCACTCTGTCTCTTTTTCCCATCTGCTCCTCTCAATTTTTGGCAGCCTTTCTTTTCCTCTTGTTCACTCTGACAAAGTCTCCAGAGACATTGCAGAGTTCAGTCTGAGAGGTCATCTGCCTCTCCTGATATGCAGAGGTTCCTCTATTTCTTGCTGTCATCCTGACATCTATATCAGTGAGGCTTCCAGAGGCAGATTTCTTCTGTGGTGTCTCCACATCAGGGCAGGTCTTTTCTCACTACACTCCTGGTCCTTACAGAGACATCACTGAGCTCGTTGCTATGAGCAACACCCTTACACCATTACACGTAATACAATTGAACCACTTAAATAATATTGCGTAGGGCAGCTTTAAGTCTATAATATTACTTGACTACAATAAATGCTGAAAACATTCCTTTTAGGGTACGACACAATGGTATCTTACCTCAACAACAACTCGCATCTTACCATAAGCTGCCACAGTCCATCCAGTTTGACTCGTGGGTCACATGTTTGTTTCAATTCAATTCAATTCAATTCAATTCCTGGTTTAAGATTTACACTAGAGACATCATAATCTTTACAAAAGTTAAAAGCCATTTCGGAAGATGTGGAACAGCTGCAGCTTCACTTCTTTAGAGAAGATAAAACCATTAAAGTCAAGTTATCTGATTAGTGTAGACTGACACGCTTAATCCATGCTAAAAGCTCTGTAAGGCTATACTTACATGCTGATGTTTACAATTAATTACCACAGTAACTATCTCAATTTAGTATTTTAACATGCTAACATTTGCAAATTTGATGAAAAGAGGCCTGCTTGTTGTTTTGCAGTCATGACATAAACCAGTATTGGACAAATGAATAAAGTCGTGGTAAAAATAAATATGTAAACAAGTGACTCTTCTTGTGAATTCCAGACTAACTTAGAAAGCAGAAGATTTGTGCAAGCTAGAAATAATTCCGATATTTTTCAGGCAGAAAATGTCCATGGGAGAGAACTCAATCATCAGCAGACCTTCAAAAATAAAACCTATAGAACATCTCAACAAAGGAGGCACAATGGTTTAAATGTGTATTTTGTACCACTGTCTCATCTGAAAAGAACCTTGTGTGAAAATTAGATATGTCAGTTTGAACTTTTTCTTTTAAAATAAATACTTTAATCTTTACTTTCAAAGCAGTGAGAGAATAACTTAATGTTTGCATTAGTATTGAGGTTTGTTTGGAACATGAAGTCACATAATAGAACAACGTGGACCCATTATTCAGTACGAGGGATCAGCAACAATATGCAGTACACTGTGCACATCTCTGAACATTCTCCTGTCAGATATATATATACTGTGTAGACATCCTACTAAGTGACCTTCTACAACTATATCTTGTTCTCTCTGTCTGAAAAGACCAGGTGGCAGCTTTTAATGTGGTGGTAAAGTTTTATATATTAGCCTCTAATGGGGTTTTTACTGTGGTGACACAGCAGCGTGGCATCTGGTTGGTGCTATGTCAAGCTGAGGTGGATGTTTTCTGATTTATTCTGTCAAAGGACTTTTGTTTCTCAGAAGCAAAGATAGACATACCATTACATTTTTATTATGCCGCAAAACCTCTGAAGATGTTGTGGTGGCTCTTTAATCGTTTTAAACTACCCACTACCAACAGTAAAGTTTTTTTGCTTTATAAAGACCATGATCTTTCAAAAATCTTAACCCGAGACTAAGGTAAGCAGAAATTGCTCATATGACTTGTCACTGAAGGCAATAACAAATGACATAATATATTTTCATTCGTGTTGGAGGACTTGCACATCACACCACAATGCCCAAATGCTGACATAATAAGCACAATTCATAATTGAATAACAGTGGCTTAAATGTCAGTGTCAGTGTCAGTTCATTGTTGTTCCAAAGAGCTACAGTACAGTGTGTTCTGTGGATAGGGATACTGTCTTAGAAAGGGATGTTGCTGTTAAACAATTCTAAGCAGCGGAAGAAATTGAAATCCACTCACCTGCATTGTGTTGGGGTGGAGGCACACATTTCTGAGATTCTTAAAATCTGCAAGTCAAATTCAACAAAATCTATCTATCAGCTTGGATAGGATACTGAGCTAAAAATGTATGACTAGACAGAGGGCAATTTGTCTATTATGTGAGTTACACTGAGCTAACAAGCCTTATCTTTAACTTAGATTTTTCATATATAAGTGCAAGTCTTTAGGAACACAATTCCTGGTTGTGCTTTGCTGAATCCCTTCAGAATATTATGCTCCCGTACCATTTTCTTGACAAGTAAATGCTCGGGGGTTTCGCAGCTACGACTAAAACCTGGTGAGATTGAAGGAGAAAGTTGTTGTTCAGTTAGATGAACGGGCGAACAGAGAGGAGGGCACGAGGGAGAGTGATGTCCATGAGTCTCAGTCTGAAGGAGGCTTTGTTCCTGTGGGCTCTTGTCCAGTTTTTCACACTTTGAGTTGGATACCTAGGTGGAATACTAATGGCTGGCTTTGTCTCAATCGGTCATTGTCTGGATCTCTTGATTCTGGGCATTGAGGATGTCTGGCTTTACCCCAGCAGTCTTAGGGTCTTTTCACACCTGAAGGTTCATGGTATACATTTAATCCGATTAGTTTTAGTTTCACATTGCAATTATGTGAGCACACTAAAGAACTTTACATGACATACCTACGCCCTGTCATTGATTGGTGTGTAGACGATTGTGCGTCTGATGTCAGCATGTTGTCAATTCGGTGGCTAACCTTCTATCACCATTTGATTTAGTGGAGAAGAAATAATGAACAGATTCTTTTCATTGCCACCATATTTTATCATTACACTATAGAGAGCTGGCTATAGAGAGTTTTTTTTATCTTCGGGTGCCATGCTCATCCGTCATCTCATATCCTCTCTCTGAGGTAAAGGTTTCTGGCACAACTTCACCTACTTCCAAGGTACATGGAGAAGGGCTTGCAGCCTTCATAAGGGTCATGACCATGATGGAACCTGGAGGCTGAAACACATTGGACTATTAATAAAACACGTTAGTCTATTAATAAAGATCCATCCAAAAAATGTTTTCACACTGAAAACAAACCAAATCATGGTTCAGTACAATCCAGACTAAGACCACGTTTCACTAAAATTATAACTGGTTACTTCCCCAACAGATTCTTAAAGCCACATTTAAGGATTCTCTTTCAATACACAAGTCAGAGACTTCCACCAATTCAGTTTAGAATGGCTCTCTGGATAAATATCCGAAGAGGGCACAGCTCAATGATAGTGTAAAAGGACATCATAATTGTCAATATATTAAAATATGCCCACGAGCAACATTGTCAAACACACAGCTATTTTGTTCTGTAACAATTCAAATATTATCTCTCTCAGACATTGGTGGTTGTCAGACAGTAATCTACGCTAGCAGGTTAAACTGCTACGCTAATGCAACCTTAGTAACATTCTTCAAAGTTAAGGACAAACTTCATGTTAAATTTCCAGAAGGCTAAGTGCTCGTTTACCTCCAAATAAATAAAAAAACAACAGTTTAGCTAATTTAGCTACATTGTATATGATCATCTGACTGCTCCCAGACTTCTTTTTAGCAAAATACAAAAATAAGACCAGTTGAAATTAACTGGAGACTTTAACAAATCCAACCTGTTTCTAAATTGAAGCATAATGATGCCAGTAAGAGTGTTTCATTGGCATGGTGTTCAACCTAATTCAGTATGGTGGTATCTGTTTGTCCCACCTTAGCTTCCTTCTGTTTTGCCCAAATTTAAATTGTTCTGGTCCACAGTTTAAATATGTTCCATGTAATTATTTAGTCATCAGTCTGTTAAATCCTCAAATGTCCATGAAAACCTGCATGGCAAATGTGGTAACTATTCTATTTTTGAATAGAGGCATTGATGCCAAAAGGCGTAGCTACAAAAGCTTTTCAAGCATATTGTGCACGACACCAAATGAAAGCCACCCCGAACACAAACAGACAAACGTGACGGTAACGGTTTACTGTGCAATGATTGCACGAGTAGTACTAATCTTTTATTGACTATGAAGTACAGCAATAAAACACATGCTCCAATTAACTTTAGAGAGTCCTATAGAAGGCATAAATAAGGGCTATGTGGTAAAAATGTCTGCTGCCCTGCTGCTCTTGATGTACTCTCTCTGCCAAAAGCTTGACACTGCTTGCGTAAGAAGGGTTCTTTTAAAAAAAAATGACTGTATTTGCATGACAAAGGAAGATGGCTTCAGGGTGCTAAGAAGGGAGGGGTAGAAGGGGTCCGAGGGGAGTTAGGAGGCAGGAGACAGACTGGGGACTCTTGGACAGACCCTCTGGGATCACTGGCTCTCTCCCAGTCTGGAGACCTACAAACTCTACTGGATATGCTGGACGTTGAGGCTGGGGCACGGGATGACGAGTCTGAACTGGATTTGGCTTTGATTGTCCCATACATGCGGAGCTTGTTGCCAGACTACTCAAACAGCGACTTTCTGCTGTTGTGGAGAAGAAAAGACTCTTCTGCTACTGGCTATTCAGCAATAATGACTCGGGACTTACACTCTCCAGAATTTTTGGAAAACTATCTGTCGTAGTGTGACACACTAAAATGCAAATTCATCAGCTTTGCCATGTTATATTCAAATCTTCATTTGAAATATAGTGTTTATTTTATTCACTTTGTCACTTGACAGAGATACATTGCTTTTATTTTTTTTTCTCCTGAAGTGACATACATCTGGACCCAGAGGAATAATTATTTTCAACAAAAGCTGACCAAGTGTTTATTTCAGCTTGAGACCAGACTGGCTTAGAGATGACTGGTGCCTTGCATGCTGGACTCATACTCTTCTCTATTGTGGTAATAACCTTCTCTTTCTATGCTGCATTATATTAAATAGCCTTGCAAAAAGATTTATCTGCTTCTTTAATAGCTTCCAGTAAGGCACAATGACTATAAATTGAGACTTTCAGACTATTTGTACACTAATGACCATGTTCTCAAAGTATATAATAGGTACTGACATATCAGTACCTGCCTGTTGTATGTTTAACAATAACCTATGTGTTCAATGGCCAGATGAATACTCTTATATCAAATATGTAGGAAAATGCTACATACAAGTTACTGGAATGATCATTTTATTTTCTCCTGTAGGTGATATGTGAGAGTGAACCAACACATGCTGGGCCAGACAAAGTAGGGGACTCACATGGTGAGACACTTAATCACTTTTAGTGTCGAGAGGTTTCAATTCTCTGTACCAGCGTTTCTCATCCATCCATTCATCCATCTATCCAAGCCCCTTGCCTTTGCTATCTAGTCAACCCCTCCAAAAAAAATCTCATTGACACCTCAATATTTGTCAGTCTTTATGTCCTACTTTGGTTTTAATTGTTTTCTATGTTTGACTTCCCAGGACAGTCCAGACTGGTCCACCTAACGTCACACTGGGCCTTCCAGCTGGTCAATGACTCGCTGGCCTTCTCCAGGGCTGACAGCTTCTGCAGAGGCCAGTTCAGCTCACTTGCCACCCTAGACCAGTCAGATGACCAGGAAGGAGCCCTGGAGCTATTGCGTCAGGCTGGACTCCACTCGCCTATCTGGATCAAGGATCCCAGTAAAGCAGCCTCCAAGCCCCTGGCCCTCTCCAAGCAGTGTGAGTGTGATCAGTGGATTTAAGAAATGAATTTAATCATTGAGTAGAAAGATAGAAACTGGTTTAAAAATGTACAAAAGCACTTAAACAGCTCTTCTTCTCCTGTTTTTGTTTAGATTTACAGTTCTCAGCTCTTCATTTCCCAAAGGAATCTAGTGAGGGCTTTGCTCGTGTAAACATTTCCTTCCCCGCCTTATCGTCCATTAGTGTGTGTGTTCGTGTTCAGTGGGACCCAGAGTGGAATGAGGTGTCCACCATCTTCTCCTACGCTGCTCCCGTCTTCACAAATGAGTTTCAGCTACGAGGCCAAGTGGACACGCATGGACGCATCCTCTTGGCGCTCATCATCCACGGGAAGCACCTGCCATATAAGGCATCCTTCCCCAACGATGGAGCGTGGCATCACATCTGTGTTACGTGGCGCCACAGCAGCGGTCGCTGGGCTATCTATGTGGACGGAGACAATAAGGACAGGGGCTCAGACACAGACAATTCTAGGGATATCCATGCCGATGGGATATTCATCCTGGGCCAGGACCAAGACTCCTTTGGAGGGAATTTCACAGAGCCCTTTTCTGGGAATATTACTGACTTGAACGTTTGGAATACGTCCCTGGAAATGAGGCATGTTCGTGCTCTCAACGCATGTTCACCGATGACCCAGGAAGTGCTTTTCAACTGGAGCCTTGACCACCTGAGCAGGCACCCAGTGGTGAAAGAGGTGCAGGCCCTTCTGTTTTGCCCAGGTAAGGCTTCTTTCTGTACATACTGTGACTGTGTGTCATGTCAGGGGCTTTAGGAGTCTGTATTTCATGTTGGGTTGTCAACTTGAAATGTCGCCACTAAATGTGACTGATAAAACTGTGTTTCACAGTTGGATTTTGTAGTAGAAATGCTGCCATGTTACCGGATCTTAGCAATTACTACCATGACTGCAATGTTATCATAACCAATAGAAATGGTGAATGCAAAAAAATTGGCCTTCAGATGATTAGACAAGTAGGTTGAACCTGTTGAATCTCTGTTAGGTCTAGGGTTCACCCCAACCCTAAGAACAATGAGGTGAACAGTGAACAGGCCACTAAATGTGACTAATACTAATCTTCCTATGCCTGAATTTTGAGGACACAACTAGAGTCTCTGTAAGGTTAAGGTTAAGGTTAGGGTGAATCCTAACCCTATTGTTCTTAGGGTTAGAGTGAATCCTAACCCTAAGAACCATTCCTATTGGTTATGATAACAGTCAAATCCCAAAGCCCTCCCCCTTTTTTTTTATCTTTATAACAATATGATTCATTCACATGCATGAGTCACACTGTTGTGAGATTATTAAACTTACTGGTTACACTGGTTAACAAAAACAAATTGCAGTCACTGTAGTCATTGCTAAGACCTGGGAACATGACAGCATTTCTACAACATACTCCAATCAGAAGACAGATTTATAACAAACTTATTTGGAAGAGAAGATGAACTGTATTATTACTCAAACTGTCTATTGTAAACATCAATCACAGTTTACAGACCCACTTCCTGTTGCGACTCTGACCTACTGTACTACTGTAAGCTCCAGTATAGAACAGCTTTATTAATAGACCAACGTGTTTTCGGCTTGAGGCCTTCATCAGGGTCATCATGGCGTTATATTAAGACAGTTTTCCTCATGTGCAACAAAGTATAATTAGCAACATTTCAGCTCACTTTCAGTTTGACCTCCAAAAAAATTGCATATATCATCTGGATAAACTGCTGGCTTGTTTACAACCAGTCCTCTCATGGCACTGCTCATATAGTCTTTACCCTTCAAACTTCAGATCCTTTTACTGTAAGTTCAGCTGAATTGGTAAGATGAAAATATTCATTCATTCTTACTCTGACTGAACTCTACACAACCACAACATGACACCTAGAAAAGGGTGTAGAAAAGTCTCCCTTTAAGAAAACCGCATTGTAGCTGATTAACAACATAATGCAAAGTATGCTTTAAAAGCCACGTCCTTAGTGATGCTCACACTTTTTCATGGTATAAACAAATATTAAAACTATTATGATACACTCCCAGACCTGCAAACCATATTTAAGTGTTCATTTGGCTATCTGATTGTGAACCTGTCCTTTTAATATTACAATAGCTACATTCTATGTTTGTAGCTTCCATTTATTTTGTTTTCATGCTCTATTTTCTTACGTCTTATATTTGACACCAGTCTCAACCCGTGTCTTAATGAGAGACACTTCTAGAAAAGATGTCTCATTGAATATAGAGGGCAGCGAGAGTGAGACATGGAGGCAGGAAGGGAGGGAGGGAGGGAGGGAGGGATGGAAGGAGGGGATTCCCACAGCTCCAGCAGTGTGGGGGCAGCTTGGGGAAGAACAGAGCTCCATGCAGTGGTGAACAGTAACTCCCCCGCTGCCCTGACTTTCATTTCCTCATGAGACATCTGTGCAGTCTTTTATTTTCCACAACAAAGAAATGGATCCTGAAAGGTTTTCCAGTTGTTTTATATCATTATTGAAAGGGCAACAGTTATAGTTAATATGTGATTCATCGGTTTTTTATGAGCCCTTGCTGTTTCTCATCATTTTTTCTTTTGAATCAAATCTCATCTTTATTTCATCATTTCTCACTGGTGAGGATCTTAGATATTCTCATGCTGACTCTTTGGTTGTATCTCACTGTTGTATGAATGTGTGATGATGTGAGCAGCGGTGCACCAGCAGATGGAGCTGCAGGGCTGCAGGATGCTGCAGAGCTGGTCAGATCAGCTCCCATTGTTCAGCCTGACAGACTGCTCTGAACCACTGCCCTTCATCTGCAGGAGCAGCAGAGGTGAGTCTCAACCTGTCACAACAACAAGCTGAAACTGTGACAAACCAAACCTGTACAGTATATACAGTATGAAAAACTATAGCAATCCAAAGATATAATGTCTCTTGATGCTGAAGTTGATTCATAACGTTAGTATTAAATTCTGGCCAAAAAACATCATGAAATAAATCAATACAAACACAACGCCAGCACCCACAGATCAATCTTCTTACTTACTGTGGACAAAAAAACGTATGATTAATACATCTCAGCTGTAAGCCATCATCAGCGTGATGATGATGATGATGGTGCTGATGGCCAATAAATGAGAAGATTGATCTGTGAGTGCCAGCGTTTTGTTCGGATTCTCACTTCAACCATGCGCCAGACCTTTTGTGCGCCCCTTTACTTTTCATGAAACAATCAATACCCTTAATGAGAGGTCATTTTTAGGGTATTTATTTATAACCTATTTTTTTAAAATGACACCAAAAACTAGTCTGTGAAATGTTCTAATTATTTGATTTGATTATCTTTCATTTTTCAGATTTTATTTATCAAATTAACTTTTTTTTGTTTCCTCCACATGAAGGGAACCTGTTTTTTACCCTGTGAGGAATACAATTCTGAAATTTAGCATGATGTGTAAGTTTTAATACCCGTATAAGCTCCCTAAAATCCCCACATTTCTAGAAAAAATACTGAAGATATGATTTCACTGTGCTCAATGTTGGCTTTTTAAAATGGGATAATATGGTAATGTCTTTATAATCTTCAAATGTTTAAAATATATCTTACAATCACATCTGAGCTTTAAGAGGGTAAAGTCCACCTGTTGACAGGAAGGTCATAGGTCAGGCTCTGTTGGGAGTGTTCAGTGTTCGACTCCTCCACCTGAAGGATGAGATCTCTGAGCAGCCGAGCGTCCTGCCGTTTCATCATCCACGCTGATGTCACGTTGTTTTTGGCACAGAACGTTATCTGAAGATGAAGCAGATGAGTGATGCCCAAAGCTCTCAGCCCTCTGCCTTCATGAACCATCTGTTGAACCTCTCCAACAAAAGCCAGGTACAAATCTTTATTCCAACTTCTTTACACTCCCCCTATGTGCAGAGTTTGACAATAGAAGGATTTTAACTCATTCTAAAGTTTGTACCTAGGAGCAAGATTTATGATAATAATAAACTTCATGTAATAAGCACTTTTTCAAACAGTGTTACAAAGTCCTTTATAAAAAGTTAGCACTGCAAACATTCACATACACATTCATACACTGTTTGCACAGCCATAAGGAGCAGTTCAGGGGTTAAGTATCTTGCCCAAGGACACATCAACATGTGAACTGGAGGAGGTGTGAATCGAACTGCTGATCTTCCGATTATTGGACGACCCGGTCTACCTCCTGAGCCGCAGCCGCCCTTCTACTTTGAGCTAACTTATCCTTTAAAATAGACTTTTAAAGGATAAGTTTTAATGAGTTATTTAAAAGATGTCTTCAAGCAGGAACTTCTAAAGCTGAGGGACCCTGACTTTAAAAGCCCCCTAGTCTTTGGTCTCCAGTTCTTTAGTCTTGAGCCAGGACTTAGAGGAGTTAGAAGGGTCCTGCCTGAAGATCTGAGGCTGTGTTCTGGCTCATAGGAGCTATTAAGCAATATAACTCTAGATGTAATCAGCAAAACCTTAAAATCAACCCTAAAACTGTGGATCACAGGGCCAATCTGATCATGTCTCTTTGATTTGTTAAAAGCCGAGCTGCTGCTGTGTTTTTTTATTAGGTGAAGGTGTGAGATAGTTTTTTTTTTGGCTTAACCCTGAATTCAGAAAACTGCATTAGTCCAGAAGTTACTAGATAAGGTGAAGTCTGACCTGATTTGTAATGTCACCACTGGTTTGGAGCCAATTTTCAACTTACACAAATGTGATGTGGAAATTTGAAGCCTCCAGTGCACAAACACTGAGAATGGATTTTAAACCTAAGTAGTGCCCCAGCCGATATTATCAGCAGATATGTAGCGGTATTTCACACATATATAGCCGTAGCATACATGTTTTTTGATATGCGCCAATATGAAAACGTTTTTATATAACATATAATGCAGAAAATGATGCTTGGGGTGATTTGATTTGGAAGGACCTGCGATATAGCTCCTTCACACAATTTGGATTAATAAAATATATAAAAGAAAATTATATTTTGTGTCTTCCCTCTCTCCATTCAAATATCTGGTTGACATCTAGTAACTGCAAAGAGCATAGCATACGATCCCATCTTTATTTTACCTTATAATGAGTTCATTATGCTAATTCCACAAACTTGCACATCCTTGCAACCAAGTTGCATTGCAAGACAGAAAGTAGTTTCAGTAGTAGTTTTAAAAAATATCATATCAGTTGGGCTCTACACCTCTTGTTTTCAGCAGTTAAACGTTTGAAATGAATAACATTTGAATATTCATAAATTCTTCTTACATTTTTCAAAGAGGGAGCAGGAGGTGATGTCATTCCTCAGATTTTAATGTGGTAACTGAACATTTTACTGTAACAGAGTTTTTTTTTGCAGAATAACATCAGACACAATTTTTATTAAAAAATGTGTGGAGGGGATCCATTCCTTTAAACTCTTCTGTGTATAATTCAGTCAGAATTTTGATGTTTTTTTCAGGGTGGAAAATTAAATATGACCCTCATTGCTCTTCTATTTGTTCACACACTTCTCTATCACAGACACAGAAAAACCCTTACGGTTAAACATGATTTAGATAATGATATTTTAAAATGACACCGTACAAGCTGAATCTTATCCATTATACTGCAATCTGAAATATTGACATCGACCTGTAGCTCTGTTTAATCCAGCGTCTGTCTCCACTTTCAGGCAGTGGTGCTTGGGCAGCAGCCGTTCGGGCTGAGCAGCTTGGCTGAGGCGTCTGCCCTGCTGGACGTCTCTGTCCAGGCCATGGAGGACACTCAACAGGAAGGCCTGCAGCCAGCAGATATGGTGTCTCTCATCCAGCTGTTGTCTCTGGCAGCTGACGTCCCCACACAGCCACATTCTGATGCCGCCAACCACAGCCGGGACAGCATCCGAGAGCTCGGCCAGCGCTTTATCAGTGTGGCCGACACCATCATCAGCCAGGAGAACGCCTTCAAGTGGAACGCCATCAAGGAGGTAGCACACACCGCACTGCACCCACGTATTCTTTAGCCCTGCTGTATGCTCGGCTCCTCTGTGTGGTGCTTTGTATATGTGGAGTTGTGCAATCTGTGCAATGTCTGTTTATTGTATCTACAATACAAATGATGTGGGTAACAACAGGAAATAAATCAATTTGTATCCCTTTTTTTCAGGAGCGTAAGCAGTACATTTTTAAATAGGTCACTCTACAGGCATAACACAGAATGTGTTTTTTAAAGCCTTGACCCAGGTTGCCAGCTCAAGTTTCAAGTTTTTGTAAAGAAAACTACACTTTATAAAACCATTTAAAAATCTAGTTGGTTGAATTGGGAGCAACAATGTAATTGAGGTACTCCAACTTAGTTTTTGTGACAGCTGCTTTATAATGAGGTGAAAGACTACTTACTCTATCTGAAGACTGAGATTCCTTCTTTTTTTTTTCAACCGCATAGTCTCACAACATCCTTTCACAAATCTTGGGCTAACCCTAATATGGGGTTATCATCAAGCCAATAGAAGTCTGTTTTAGTTCATATTTTGGAGCTGTCTTCTGGAAGGTACTAAAGAAGCATCAGCTTTTTTTCTTAGCTTGTTATTGTACTGTATTTATAGATAGATACGATACGATACAAAGATATTCTTTTATTAGTCCCACGGTGGGAAAATGTACATTATTGCAGCAGTGGACAGTAAAAAAAAAAGAAAGAGCATCAATAAAAAGAATAAAGAACAATAAATGGTTCATCAACCATTTAGGATTTTTGTTTTTGTTTAAACATATGCAGTGAACAACAGGACATACTGTTGAAGTTATGGTCTGAGGCTGGAGGTTGAGTCATTGATATTAGTACAAATGACAGTGTCATTTTGAATAAGGTTTTCTTTATTCTGGAACAAAACCCTGGTTTCACTTTCGCTCTCTATGTACTTACACTGGATACTACATTTCCCACAATGCAACTGAATAGCATTGAAAACTTGTCATGCCCACACCCAATGATCAGACTTATTTTCTCAGACTTCAGAAGAGTTCTCATGGTGGAGTGACACTTGACCGATGAACATATGCCACTATTCCAGCTATAAACCACTAGATGGCAGTATGCTTCTATAGATGCATTACTATTAGAGCTCATCAGCAGTAGTAGAACAGGACTGACACATGCTATATCAGCTTCCATATGTCTTTATGTAGATGAAGCTTAATCATCCATTGAATCATTTATGTTCACATTCATCATTTCTGAACTACATCATCATTCAGAGAGGAAGCCCACTTCCCCCCCGTGGGTACATTATGTCTTTTTTGTCACTTGTGTCTCTGCACTATTGATGCTGGAGTGTATGGATCTGTACAGAGGCTGCCTCATGACAAGTGTTGTGTTTCTATCAGCACTTGCCTCCCCCCCCCCCCCCAGGCCTCTCAGTGCTCCAAGGCCACCTCAGCCCAGACTCAATGGATGAGCAGCACTCGGAAAAACTGTGGCTGTACTCATCTACAAACCTCCCTCGCTCTGCCGCCGGCTCCGTCTCCAAGGCTCAGCACTTAGATGGGCATATTGAATTCAGAATGAGGAGTTTCACAATAGACAATGGCAAAAATCCATGATTGTACCCTGTATTATAGGCCTATCTGTTGAGCCGTGGGTGACCTCTTCAGCTAAACTCTATGTAGATTCTGGCAAACAGTTTGCGGCGCTGAAAGCGTTTTCTTATTGTGAACTGTTTGAATGATCATTTTTGAAATGTAACTCTTTAGCTGAGCGCTGAGCAGGGCAGTGGGGTTGAGTGTTGCTGCTGAGACACCGATGCTCCATGTGTTTTTAGGTGGTGAACGGCCCCATGGATGTGGTCAAGAGTATTGACCGGATGGTGAACAGCCTGAGCCCTCACTTGATGGCAGAGACTGATCACCTATCCATACAAAGCCCCAACATAAGTAAGTCACACACACATGCATACACTGACATATAAACACATATGAAACACATATAACAAAGGAATTCTGACGGATGACACATTTGAGCCAGGTCAGCAAGTCCATCATGGAGGCGCTTTAGAAAACTGGCAGCACTGTAGAAAAACCACATTATGTAACAGCTGACCTTTAAGAAAATAGAATCCATTCACCAATTATTCACATGGATATAGAATTGCATAAAGTGATTTTAGACTGATAATCAAATATTGTTTTTTACAAACGATGTGGTGCAGATAACCCTGGATTTCATCTAAGCTGTAATTTTTATTGGGCTTTTTCTTCGTATCTTTTTATTATTTCATTATTACTTTATTCAAGATCGTGGTCTTTCAATTTGAGAGTGTGATCTATTGATTTTACATTAAGGTTTTGTAATGCTTTCCCTCAAAACCCTGCCCTCGCACTCAAATAGCCCCTTTCTTGCACTTAGATTCACTCTGCTCCTGCTCAAACTGTATGTTTGCACTTAGATATTTATTGTCGCTTGCACAGAATTCCCGCTCCGGCTTCAGCGCCTCTCCTCGCACTCAGGCTGCTTCCGTGAAACTCCTGAAACTCAATATCAAGATTTAACTTTTTGGCTTCAAAGTAAAGGCAATGATTATTATAACTTGGGGTTCATTTTTAAAGATTTGGACATCAATTCATCACCAATAGTTCATCAGTTAACCGAGGTAATTCCTGAGATCTCTATATATATCTCATATATATATGTACCTCTAACAGGGTATGGTAAAGAATAGAATTACAACCCAAACTGTCTGTTGTAAACATCTATCCTCGTTTCCAGACTGACTGAAAACATGGTTGAACCTTTTCTGCGTAATGAGGCATTGTTAGCAACATTTCAAGTCCCCGTGCTTTCAATTTGACCTCCAAAGAAAGTCACTGCTATTCTGACAAAACTGTTAACATGTTTACAACCTTTATAATCATTGAACAGTTGGTACATGATGCCCCATTGGATGTCACCCTGCAGATCTCAAGAATAATTTTGGTACTGTAAAAGGAGAGCCATAAAATAAAACCCACATTTAAAAAAACAACAACTGTGTTTTGGGTCTCAGTACATTGGTTCATTGATGTTTAGCCTAGCTTAGCACAAAGTCTGAAAGCATAAAAATCAAGGGGAAACTGCTGGCCTAGTGCATTTCCCAAATATCAGACCAACTTCTACCAGGGCTATACTCAATGTTGGATTAAATGAAGCAGTTGCCATAACCTAGATTTTTATGTAAATGTGCTTGTTTGAGTGTTTACTGTAAACACTCTAGCTATAAGAACACTTATATGCCTCCAAGGTCATTAAGAGGACTGTCCAACTGAATAACCTGGATATACAAACAGTGACACTGTATTAAGTACACCAATGTGATGTAACACAATTTAGTACAATAGTGCTGCAATAAACTCTGTCTTTGTGAAGCTACTAATGTTCAGCTTTTGTTGTGCTCTCTTATTTTTTCTCCTACGCCATTTCCATACAAAGTAGGGCACAGAATTTGAGAAAAATATTCAAATAAAATAGGACAAATTTGTTCATGGAACTTCTAAAACCTCAGTTTTGCCCACAGGTTTTTTCTTTTTAGATGTCCAATTTGTACTTACCTTGATATTGTACTACAAGCATCTCTAGTAGATTCCTGGGATACAATAAAATACAGGGCTCTTACAATCTAGTAAAAATATACTAAAGTTGCCATGGTAACACTGTTCCTGCTCAGGTTAATCAATATTGATTACAATCCAAAACCATCTCTGTTGTTTTGATACTGTTGGTTTTAAAATGGTCCGGTGAGAAGCAGAGAAAAAGGAGCCAAACAGGACTGAGATAGAGAGAAACTTTCATCTGAAGTGATTTCTTATTTTCTGCAAATTTATATTGCAAAGGATGCTTCTGCAATGCAAAACTGTCAGCTTTAAGGTATTTTTTACTGCCTCAAAATCAATTTGATGATAAAAGAACAATACATTTATTTGTAACTTATTAAACCTGCTCTCTGTTCCCTTGTCATTTGCAGAACTGGAGGTGCAGCAGCAGAGACTGCAGGAAGGATCCAGGGGCTCAAGCTTCTGTGGGCCTGACACAGAGAAACACACCAACCTAGACTGTATTTCAGTCCCATATCAGAAGATACAGGATCTCCATAACAACGGTAGGAAAAATGCTACAAGAACCAATCATCTTCATCCACTTGCACGTACAGCAATCGCTTATTCAGACTTATTTATGCCGGCGCTGAGGTTTTGCACAGAAAGAAGACAAAGAAAGAATGCAGTGGACAATACACTAATGACAGACTTGTGAATGTGTAGCATGCATTCACCTACTTACTCTCCCAAGGTCTTGCAGTGAAGTGCGGATGGAGGCACATTGTTGGGTTTTGCAAGAACTATTCATTTCGAACAATGAGTGATCCCAACTGAACTAAATTTCTCTTGGTAATGTTTTATTTTTCTGTCTGGTGCAAGCTGAAGAAATCTTGATCTTGCTGTTGTGTTGAATGTTGTGCAGGCTTCCATAAGCTCACGTTGGTCAACACGTGGTACGGCTCTCTGCAGACTCTTTTCAATCCTGAAGAGAACATCACCATGGTTCCTACCATCACTGATGGCAGCCAGAGGTAACATACACGCTACGCTACATAAGTGGAGCTGAAAATGGACTGTTTTTGTTGTTTTTAGATGTCTTTTTTTTTTTTTAGATGTCGGTTTGATTCCCGGCTTCTCCAGTCCACATGTCGATGTGTCCTTGGCCAAGATACTTAACCCCAAATTGCTGTGTTAATGTGTGTATGAATAATTAGTCTCCTCCTAATGACAGGTTGGCACCCTGTGTGGTAGCCCCTGCCATCAGTGTATGAATGTGTGTGAATAGTTGAATGAGACATGGTGTAGTGTAAAAGCGCTTTGAGTGGTAATTATGAGTAGAAAATTGTTAGTCCATTTTCCATTTATTATGAAAAGTCAGAATGTTTGCCCTAACAATGGTCCATAAAGCTATCTCTGTCCCGTGATGCTAACAGTTGTTGACAGTAAAATGGTGATATGCATTATTATAAGAGTGGAGATACCAGTTGACCTTTTGGGTAATCATAGACCTGCCAACGCTCCCGTTTTTCCCCGAGTTCCTTCGGTATTTTCACCTCCTTTCCAGCTGTGCTCCCATTTTTTTGTTTCTCCAGGGAAACTATTAATATTAATAATTGTCGTACACACGGATCCATACGTTTTGTAAGTTGCCAGAATCGTCTATGAATCTACGTACACAATCCACACATGACATACGGTTTCAACCCACTAGCCTTTAGCTAGTGTGACACACAGTAATCCTGAAGTCATAAAAAACATGTTTTCAAAGAATTACTGGCTTTTGAATAAAATTAAAATGATATTTCTCTCTGTTGCTCTATCAGTCGGTTGGTCTACCACTTTGATATAAGTTTGAGATATCTCAGTAACTACTGGATGGATTCCTATTACATTTGGTACACACATTCATTGTCCCCAGAGGATGAATCCTACCTTAAAGACTTGACATTTGTGATTAAGTGAAATATCTTTTACTACTACTATTTGATGGTTTGCCATGTTATTTGCTTACAGATAACCAAGTCCCAGAGGGCACATATTCTTACAGCTTTGGTGGTCCTTGCCACTTAGCAGGTCAAACTCTAATGACTGGTGACTTCTTGAGTGTGTCACCATGTTAATGTTATTTTTGTTTTGCTGATTTTCATTATTGCATAGATTGCTGTGAAAATTGGTACAACATTCATGGTCCCTTCAGGATTTTTGTATGTGGGAATGTGCAATATGTGTACTTATGTATTTATTGAGGCAACAGGTAGCATTTCATCATTTATTATCGTGCAAAGGTGCAATTCTGTCATGTATATTGTACAGTATAATGGTTGTGCAAATGTGCAACTTTACTTTGACTTTATTTGTTCTTTTTAACTATGGCGGCAGCTGTCTCAGCACTCCAAGACAAATTTCCCTTCAGGGACAATAAAGTATATATCTATCTATTTATATAAAACATTTCAAACAGGTTAATGTAGTTCAAAGTGCTTCACAGTTGATTGACAAGCTGATAATAAGACAGAATAAGAGGAGACCGAGAACAACATAAAGAAAATGATTAAAAACGATGAAACGATGAAAGCAAATTACAAAGAAAAACAGGAAACTTTTTTTTTTTCCAATTTGTACCGTGGTTCATTCATAGTGAAACTCAAAGTGCTACAGTATTAACAACATAGAACACGCAACATAAAGAAAATAATAATACTGGTTCAAATGAAAAAGCCTTCCTCAATAGAAAAGGTTTTCAAGCCTTTTTTTCAAAAGAGTCTAGGGTCTGTATTGCTCTCAGATGGTTAGAAGGCTGTGGTGCAGCAAAGCAGAAGGCTCATTCCCCTACGGTGTGGAGCTTAGTAGGGGCCTGAAGGAGAGAGCTTCTGGCAGATCTGAGGGTTTCGGGTTGAGGTTTATGGTATTATCAGTTCCTGTACATAGGGAAGCACATGTCTCTTGATAGATTTGTATGTGAGTAGCAGGACTTTGTAGTCAATCCAGAAGGAGACAGGGAGCTAGTCCAATGAAAACA
This sequence comes from Scomber scombrus, assembly GCF_963691925.1. NCBI lineage: Eukaryota > Metazoa > Chordata > Actinopteri > Scombriformes > Scombridae > Scomber > Scomber scombrus. Next base: position 4,285,745 of record NC_084973.1, on the reverse strand, counting down.
GAATTGTTTTATATGCTTGTGTTTGCACATTCTCATCAAGATCCTGGCAGAGCTGTGCTGAATGTACTTTAGCTTCTGGATGCTTCTGCCAAGGGATCCCTGTGAAGAGCACATTACAGTGGTCCAGTTTTCAAGAGATAAACGTGCTTCTCTGCTTCTGTCAGGGTTAGAGAGGGGCAGATTTCAGAGATGTTTAGATATAGTAGACAGAGGTTTTGCGTAAATGTCTTATATGATCATCAAAAATCAGGTGAGGGTCAAACCCTAACAGCCAGATTAATGACTGAGGGATGTCCTGGGCGTCAAAGCTGAGATGAGGTATGGGGGATGACTGAACTGGTTAACTGGTGTGGTGTGAATTTTGCTGCTGTTTAAATGGAGGAAATGTGTCCCCATTCAGGCCTTTATCTCCTTAAGATAGGGGCTGAGGTGTGATATGGCAGCAGAAGGGCTTGGGTCAGTTTTGATGAACAGTGTGGTATTATCAGCAAAGTAAATAGTGTGTAAAACAGTGTAAATAGGATCCGTCTGAGAACCGCTCCTTGTGTCACACCACAGGTGACAGGGAATGATCTAGTCCTGAACCCTCCCTGTGCGACATATTCAGTCTTACCCAAAAGGTCTGACAATCCAATGGTCAAGGAAAATCAGTTGAGAAGAGGACCCTGCATCAGCTCCCATCAGCGGCTCACTCACAACCCTGAGCATAGCTGTTTGAGTACTAGTCACCAGAAGTTCTCCAACACCTTGGACAGGAAAGGGAGGTTTGAGTGGTCTATAGCAGGGAAGAACTTCTGGGTCCAAGGTATGATCTTGAGGGCAGAGTGAACCCTACCAGTCTGGGGGATGTATGATTTAAGTAGAGCTGTGCCAGTGGGGTTCAGCGTACAAGTACAGGGTTTCATCTTCCTGGGGATTTTCTCAATGCGGCTCAACCTGACGCTAGTTAAAATGGAGTGGAGACGGTGAACTCCCAGACACGGTGTCAATGACATGAATAAGCAGAGAGGAAGAGCTGGACATCAGAGAGCACATGCTGTTGACCTTGGCTCTGAAAAAGTCAATAAAACTGTTACATCGCTCTTTTGTAGCCTCAATCGAAGAAGTCAAATACAGTAGCTACCATGACGTTCCCATCAGCTACCTTCTCTTCTACCTTGTTTTTAGTGCCGATTAGCGAATGTTAGCACTCGAAACTAAGACGGTTAAAATGATACCTGCTAAACAACATGCAAGCATTATCATTAGGATAATACATTGATAATCTTGTCTTTTGTGGAGCAAAACCTTCATATACATTCTACCTATTCTGCCTGCTCCCTGCATCTATTGTTGTAATGTATGTTATTTGTGTATATAACCAGGTATTTGGGCACCGTCCTAGGCTCTTCTGTCATATCCACCACAGTGCTGGGAGACGACCAGCCAGTCGCCACAGCAGTTCACTTCCAGCTCCGGCACAGAGCGCAGGTTAGCAAAATCTCTCCAAACATCCCTCTTTGAAATTCTCCTCTCCCCTTCTAATTAAATATATATTCATCGTGTGGGCTGTTCATTCCCTACAGAATTTCACTGGTATGGTGTATGATCCAGTGTGTGCCTTCTGGGATTTTAACCTCACGTAAGTTCCAATGAACTTTTTTATAAGAGTGTAGGCTATTATGGAGGTCTTAGATTCCTCTGTAATACCACAGTTATCTTACCTATTTCTTCAAGATGTGACAAATGCTATAAAACTGTTTAAGTAGCAGAATATTTTCATTCTTGGCATTCCTGTGTGTATGTAGATATGCAAGTATGTGCTGTTTTTGTCTAACTAGTCCGGAGGCTGGTGGGTGGTGGAATACCAAAGGGTGTGAGGTTTTGTCCAAACAATATGGATACACAGTGTGCTACTGCAATCACACCACCAATTTTGCATTGCTGCTACAGGTTTATGAAGCCCAGGTAACATTCCTCTCTTCAATTATCACTCTGTGTTTTGTATAGACTATCATCTTTAGTATGAGCTGATATTTACAACTCACTCTGTGTGTGTGTGTGTCTGTGTGTGTCAGAGGAGCCCAGAGAACGAAAAAGCTCTACAGGTGCTGACGTTCATTGGCTGTGGAGTGTCTCTGTGTGGCCTCCTCTTCACCTTCATCCTCTTCATCGCTGTTGGGTCAGTCACAAACATCACAGAGTGCACTCTGTGAAGCACTGAGGGTGATAAACATTTCATAAAAACCTGCCACATCAATAACTAGGGAGAAAAAAAACAGAAAGATTGTGCTTGTGTAGATTGTGAACGGCACCTCGGGGAAATATATTTGTGGGATCTCGACTCAAATGATTCTTGCTGTATGTGTTCACGTGTGTTTATGTACCCGTGCAGGGTCCCTAAATCAGACCGTACCACCGTCCACAAGAACCTGATTGTTGCCCTGGGCATCGCTGAGCTGCTGTTGATGTGCAGCAATTGGGCGTCTGATAATGAGGTGAGACTACATGATATATTTGTACATTAGGTGGAATGCTCCCAAAATTATACAAATTCTTTCCACATACTTAAAAAAAATTGACTTATTGTACAATAATGTAATTATCAACATCATCATGTCTATATATGGACTTATCGTATGATACATGGACATGACCTTTATCATTTGTTTACTTCAATATTTCCACACGTCACATTAGCAGCTAAGAGGCTATTCATGTCACATTGGCTAAACAAGTAGTGTCCTCCATTACTCACTGTGTACGTCCTGAGTGGAGACTGCAGAAGAATTAAAGGTAAATAACTCTGTCCCCAACCATAATGACAGTCTGGGTTTTTACACAAGTGTAGCACACACTCTACAATCCCATCCCTCCATCCCCCTTTGCATTATTATACTATTATATTATCATTATATCAGTGGTATAAAATGATCTTCAAATGACAATAATATTGTTTATCGCGATTATTTCTGAGACCATATATCGTCCAACAAAAGTAGTTATCGTGACAGGTCTAGATCTGGGTCTGCTGGACGTTTTAACAGGGAACTGCTAAAAATTGATAATATGTCAGTGTTAATATGTCAGTGTTATGTTATGTTGTGGTGCGAGCTGTCAAATGAATTGCCCTTCAAGGGATTAATAAAGTTGTCTTGAATCTTGAATCTTGAATCTTGAATCGTGTTGTATACAGGTTTTTCACACTGCCCCCAAGTGGCCATAAACTAGTTAATGCAGGTTTATTTGCAGCACGTTACATAACTGATTTCTCAAGACAAACTCATACTTTTGCCACACTAATGATAAGACTAAAAGAACAGTAAAATCACAGTAATACAAGAGGTGTCATGAACGCCGCAGCCTTATAATTACATCTTTGTTTTTATATATTTTGAACCCTGCAGGCGGCGTGCTTTGTGGTGACTGCACTCCTTCATCTCTTCTTCATGGCTTCCTTCTCCTGGATGCTGGTGGAGGGCCTGCTGTTGTGGAGCAAAGTTGTGTCAGTCAACATCAGCGAGGACCGCAGGATGAAACTCTACTACATCATCGGCTGGGGTAAACTCTTTTTTTATATCTCATCGGTGTCTCTGGTTATTGAGCTGGTTCATTGTAGGTTGGGATTGAAATGTAATGAATCATAAAATCTAGAAATGAAAAAGTCCTTCTATAATCAACTAAATCACAACAAGTCTAAACTTTGTGGATGACTGCCTCTTTATGGAGCACAACAAAATATGGCTGTCACATTTTACACTTCATATTTAAATATGCATCTCTTTGCTTGGTTGTTCCCTTACTGTTTGTGCCTCCATTGAGATGAAAAAAAAAAAAATCAAAAACCAAGTGATGATCTTTTGCAAATTGTTTCTGTCAAATCAGGATTAAGAACAACAATAAGTAGAGGAGAAAACCTCTGAGTAGAATGCAGAACAATGAAGAGGAGTGATTATTGTGTCTGTGACTACAGCACAGTTAGCTTGAAGTACATAGTCTATAATATAATATCTCACTAAGTGATCATGCTATGCTTCTGTAAAAACCCAGACTGTCATTATGGTTGGGGACAGAGTTATTTACCTTTAATTCTTCTACAGTCTCCACTCAGGATGTACACAGTGAGCAATGGAGGACACTACTTGTTTAGCCAATGTGACATGAATAGCCTCTTAGCTGCTAACGTGAAGTGTGGCAATTCTTGGTCATGTCCATGTATCTTACGATAAGTCCATATATAGACATGATGATGTTAATAATTAAGTTATTGTATGATAAGTCGATCATTATTGTGACAGGCTTACTGTAAAGTTCACCTGCAGTGGAATTGACTGTTGCCTGGTTGAGTTGCTGGAGGACTTTGGCATGTTGCTGTCCTCCTCTCAGACATATGAGAGGGGGTGAGTTCAGGTGGGGACAGCAGAGACAGACTTGGCTTCACATGGTTGCAGAAACCAAACTTCCCAGTGACTCCTTGTGGATAATCATTTAAAAAAGACAGTCATAGGCAAGGCTGGGATTAGTTCTCCCATGGGGACCCTGGGCACTGAAACTCATGCTCACTCTGCTAGTTGCTCATTTTTCCCACACGCTCTAAGGTACAAACTAACCACAGCGAGGCCTGCTAACCAATCATCACTTGCCCAGCTGTCAAAATGACAAATAAAACAGTCAATCACAAGACTTTCCTGGAAACAACTTTTACTTTATTGCGATTGGTTAACGCTGCTGTCAGGTGGAAATCTTGTAACTACATATTTCATTTTGAACATCCAAGGTTTCCAAACATCAACATCAAAAGAATGGGTCAAGCCTTGTGACATATTTCTGTGAAAGATCAGGATAGGAATTGTTAGGATTTTTTGTATTGGGATTGATATGATGATTTCAGGCTGAGCTTTCATACATAATGTTAGTGAGGAGCAACACACACCAGCAGTTAGTGGGTATTTCAGTCAGAGCCAGTAGGTTTATATTCAATGTTGCAAATCATGGATTAACCGGTGAGTCACTCCAGGATTAATAATGCTTCAGGTATTAAAAAAAAAAAACCTCAGCTTCTTTTTGAGTTTATGAATTGAACTGATGTGGTTGCATCTTTTTAAACGCTGCTTATAAAAAACTTTTTTTCAGCATTTAGACTGTCCCCTTGAGGCAGCTAACTGAAAAGCATTGTACTTACAGTGGAATGAATAGCTATATTACTAGAAAGGTGCTATGTGCTATTTGTGTATTTTTATCAGTATACAAAATCAATGGTGACACCTTTGTATATTTTGAGCAATATTACATAAATGAAAGGAAAAACATCCAGGTTAAACCCATAGCTAATTACATTTAGCTATTTGCATTCACAAGGAACATAATGCCACCTGAATGACATTGTCTGTTAACAAAATGAGGATTAACCATCACAGGCCACAAAGAATCACAAATCACAGTCAAGCAGTGATTTAACAACCAGCATACAACTCATTTAAGGCCTCAGCAGGTTCCAAAGAGCAGTAACAACACAGCTTTGCAGACAAATAACACAGTCACACACACACAGAGCCAAGGTGGGACATTCAACCAGGAGGAAAGAAACCCAACATATAGACGGACACAAAGAGATGATGGATCTGAACTTCCCTTTTCTGGCTCCTGCTGCGATATTTTTGTTTGATTGTTTGTTTGTCTGTTCTTTGGAAACCTATTTCTGATGTTCATGCTTGAGATTTACTACTGGGGTTTTTTTTTATGATGATGATGATGATGATGAGGTATGTATGTGCCAGCTTGAGATTTAAGTGGCACAGGCACACCTGTAGCTACACACTATACTGTAGCACAGATATGATGTAATGATCCTATGATTTTACTATTTTATCTCCATCAAACCACATGTTGTAATTACACATAATAGTTTTTAACCCTTACATGCTGTTCGGGTCAAATATGACCCATTTAATCATTTGACAGCTGTAAAAAAAAAAAAAAAAAAAAAAAAAAATATGAACAGTTTGTGAGGGTTGGTGGTGGTTCCCCAGAGGATGAACCCTTAACATTTTGAAAAAGGTTTGTTCCTTTTACACTACCCGCTTGTCATATTTGCTGCACCTGTTCGTGCTACCATGTGTATAAACCCTTACAATGACCCTTGACATGTCCACTCATACCTCTCCGTTTTAAGCTCCTCTGTCATATTAAGTAGTGTAATGAACAGCCTATAGAGGATGCTAGTGGGGCTTTAAGTTACTCCCAATGTATTAGAATCATGTTTTATTGACCTATATCACTGTTATGCGATGTTTTGTTTAACAGCAACCTTAACCCAGTTCATATAAAAAAAACCATCCTGCAGCTGCTGATGTTCATGTTCTCAAATCCATCTGTTACTGCGTGTTATGTCGCATCATGAGCTGAGAACAGTGTGTGAATAAGCACCACGACATTCAGGTGTTTCCTCCTGCTCTCCATGTAGACATGCACGATGTTCTCCCTCAGACTAAATAGACTGAGAGAAGAGAACAGACTAAATAGTGAGTTGAACAGACGCTGCAGCTTTCACTGTTCTGTAAATATGTCTTCAAACATGCTGCTTGTGTTGTTGTTACAGCACCAGCCACAGTTTATGTACTTTTTTATTGAATTGTTTTTCAGGACTACCCGTTCTGATAGTCGGTGTAACACTGGCTGTATCAGTGGACAAGTACAAGGCAGATGATCACTGCTGGCTCAATGTGAAGACCGACACAATCTGGGCTTTTGTGGGACCGGTTATATTTGTCTTGGCGGTATGTAACCGTGTGTGTGTGTGTGTGTGTGTGTGTGTGTGTGTGTGTGTGTGTGTGTGTGTGTGTGCGTGTGTGTGTGTGTGTGTGTGTGTGTGTGTGTGTGTGTGTGTGTGTGCGCACCTGCTTGTGTATCTCCTCGCATGTCTTGATAACTGACACTGTTATGGGTAATGTTGTCATATTGTGGGTTTTTTTAATAACCTTTTGCCTTCAGCTGCCTTAAAATTTTGAAAACATTGAGTTTATTATTTTTTTTCTGACTTATTACTTCCTTCCAAGCATAAGCCTGTGTGTGTGTATGTGTGTGTGTGTATTATCATGACTCTTAAGAATCTGCAATGAAGGAACACCAGAGGTAGGATTAAATTGGAACAATAAATTAATTAATTAAAAAATAAATAAATGAATAAAAGAAAATAGATATCTAATAAAAGTAATAACATATTAAAAATATATAAAGGAAAGAATAAAATAAAGTCACTATAGAATAAAGTGAGTAAAACCGGAGTAAAAGAGTAAAAGTAATGAAGTAAAACAGACACAAAAGGTGAATTATGAAGAATAAAATGATAATATAGAATTAACAGCATAGTCCAAGTAGTAAAACAGGCTAAACTAGAAAATAAAAGACAGATTGATAAATAGATCAAATTCAATTGAAAGCCAAATTAAAAAGTGTCTATCTCATTCCTCTGAATCGGCCAATAGGGGCAGCATGTGATCAACAACTGCACCGATCAGCTATAGGCTACAAACAAGTCTGCTGCAGGCCACATTTTGGCTTTCATCATGGCTCAGAAATGACATCCATAGAAAAGTTTGGTGTCATTTTAAACCAGCGCATCTGCAGATTAATCACTTATCTGATATGTTACAATCCACTAAAATTAGGCACCACCATCTTGACTGTAAGGGAGCCTGGAGGGACAATTGAGTGATATTCAACTCATCTTTATTTGGGAGAGTAGAGGGAGGTATGGAGGGCTTTTATTTTGTGTGGTGAGTTACAACAAAATGTTCTAAATAAAGAACAATGTTTAAATTGAGTAGTTTGGACTTAACTTCCTATTTATTGTTTTGTATTATTAAGTTTATACAGTTATACAAACCCACTCAGTTACAATACTATTACACTATTCTATACTTCTATATCTTAAAGAAAACTGAGAATAGATAGATAGATAGATAGATAGATAGATAGATAGATAGATAGATAGATAGATAGATAGATAGATAGATAGATAGATAGATAGATAGATTTTTTATTTCAAAAGAGGAACGGGAAAAGTTACTAATAGCTTGGTTGTAATCAATATTAAAATCAATTCCCTTGAAAAAGACACATAACAGGGATTTTTCCTGAATATATTTCCCAAAAAATCCAAATAACACAGAAGGTTAAAGGAGCAACCTACCAAAAGAATATTGAGCTTTTTCTTCCCCTTTATATTTTTCCTATATTCAGTTTTCCACATCTCAGAGAGATCAGAAGCAATGGAAAATGAAATAATGTGCATCAGCTGAATGTGATTTGTGTGATTTCCAGCAGCCTGAGGAGGAGACTGAACCTTCCCTCCTCTACATGTGAGCCTGAGGCCAAGTGGCTCTGAGGCGGCACATCTTGTGTTCGCTGGAGGCCATGTTGATGCTGTTGTCCTCTGCCTGCAGGTCAATGCGGTTGTGCTGTGTCGGGTTGTCATGGTGACCGTTTCCAGCGCTCGTCGCCGCGCTAAGATGCTCAGTCCAAGCTCGGCGTCAAAGATGCAAACCTTTGACCTCACCTGGTGAGATGCGACCACTTCTCTACCTCTCTCTGTCACTCTCTCTCCCTCCTCCTGCTTTTTGTGCGCTTTCTTTCACGAATCTCCTTCTCTCGTGCGCCCACGCTCTCTCTCTCACACTCTCTCGCTCACGCTCGCTCTCTCTCTTACACACACACACACATACAAGCTTGCTGTTTCCTTTTTGGTCAAGCCAGCTGTAGTCAATAGAGACAGTGTGAGAGATTGGGAGTTGTGGTTGGGGAGTCTGCTGTGGGAGCTGTATGGGCTTATCAGCTTAACACCTGGTCCCTGTGTGTGTGTGTGTGTCTGTCTGTGTGTACAATACATCTATCTGTCTTTACTTAAAACTACAATCAGCTATAATTTTCAGTTCTTTCTAGACACTTCACAACATGATTAGTGTCTAAAATATTTATGAGTCAAACACTGAGGCTTTTTGTAACACGTGTCATCCTTAATCTTTGCTAGAGGGCCTTAAAAACACAATCCTGTCTGGCCAAAGAACCCATTCTCAGGTCTTATTTCTGAGAGCACATCACTTATTTCAACATATATTGCAGAAATCTTCAACAAATATGAATGGAATTAGTTTGTCTGGAAATATTATCCAAATTCCCTACCATGTGAGCCCCAAAACTAGTTTCATTTAAAAAAAAGAAAAGCCTCAGTAATTGCCTAAAAAACAGCTGAGCAAACATTATTCAAATTAGAGGAAATAGTGAATTTGTTTGGGACTATTTTCATCGGCGGATTAATCCACATTTTGATCTCTACTGAGTATTTGTGTGTGTGTGTGTGTGTGTGTGTGTGTGTGTGTGTGTGTGTGTGTGTGTGTGTGTGTGTGTGTGTGTGTGTGTGTGTGTGTGTGTGCGTGTGTGTGCGTGTGTGTGTGTGTGTGTGATCGAGCCAGCTCTAAATAAAGATACGGTTCTGTTTTTTTTTTTTTTTTTACTATTTCATCCACTCTGCTTCAGCTTTACATAAATATGGTCGCCAGTCAGAGGCTGAGCAGCAGACATTATGTTTGTGTTACTATGGTTACAGGATGATTGCACGAACATTTCTAGTAATTATGTCACAGTGTAGTTATGTATGCAAGATAGCCACAGATTCTCAATATGGTGCTGCAGGTGATTCATTTCCTGAAAAAATATATGTATATGCATTTACATTAAATGATCAGTTTACCCAAATGACCCTGGACAGTCTACACACCGTGCTGATATCCCTCTAGATTTCACTAGATTCAGTCGTTACCTGGATGCAACTCCAATTCTATGAGTACATAAGGAGCCCTCTAACAGGCTTTGCTATTGTTTTACCCCTACAAAAAATCAGCAAGCAAGCTAGGCACTTAATAACACCTCAGTCTGCTCTACATGAGAAGCCAGACGAGGTGGAAGTGGAGGACCAGGAGGTGGCCAACCAGATGTCCTCCAATGGGTCACCCCTGAAAAGTGCAATAGATGACGCAATGCCCTGAGTGGAATGAGGCCTGCTGGGTTCACCTTCTTATAACTTATGCACATCACATTACATCACAAATCCAGTGAGTGACCTGCTTCACTCACAGAGAGATGCCCCCTTAGCCAGTCGAACTTCCAGAAACCACTGCGCTCCATGTAAAAGCAGAGCACACACACACACACACACACACACACACACACACACACACACACAGGGCCTAGTATATGAAGCTGCTCCTCACAAAGCATCAGGTGACTAAACCTAAAAATCAACCTGATAGACATTTAAGAGGGATACACAAATAAGGTGCAGGGGTCCACCACCTTCTTGGCTGATGTCAGTCGAAGAGGAGGTGTAACTACTGGACCATCCAGAACCATTTGAAAGTCCCATTGAGGAACAAAGCATTGAGTAGGGGGCTTAAGCCTGGAGGACCTGGTCTCTGCCTGGTTCCACCAGACAAGACTGATGGTATCAGCAAGATACAAGAGGCATAGGGCTTGCTACTAGCATGCATCTTCTGCTGCGACTCCGAAAGGTGAACTTATACAGTGTGTATTAACCCCAGTGTTTTGAGCACTAATGGGCTTTTTCAGAGGTCAGGTCAGTATGTTAGAAGGTATTACTTACATGCTTATGGCTAAAGAGAAACTAGGATGTCTTTCAACTCAATATACATAAACTCTTTTATCCACATTTTCTTTCTGTGCATGTCTGATTGCAATGCAATAACGCCATCCTGTCTCCATTCTCACCACGTCTCTTCATTCCCTCACAAACAGACTGAGAGTAGATGTCTGTGCCAGGTCTAGAGTGTTCAGGGGATTAGAGGAAAACGACTTTCAAAAATAAAAGGGAAGAGAGGGAAGTGAGAGCCGGCTTTGTCCTTGCAGACACGGCGCAGACTGAAAAGTCAATCTCTTTACCCAGGTGCAGCAGTGTGACAACAATAGTGGTATGAACAAAGGCAACCTTTTCTGCCTTGCCCCATGAAATGGTTATTGGACGTATAAGCACCAGGATCATTGAAAAGGATGATTGCAAAGGAACAGGAGAGTGAGTGACTGTGGTAGGCGGTAAAATCTATAGCTGTGTAGACATGTTTGATTCAAGGAGGAAATATTTGTGAAGAAAATGTCATCAAAACACCTTGAAAACTCCACTTTACTGAGTCCTTCTGTCTGTCTATACTCATGTTTCTAAAATGGCTCACAAAGAGAAGTTTTGCAGAGCACTGAGGAAATCAAATGGTGCCACAACACAGTGTGAAATCTTGTTTCAGCAATCTTGTGTGGCTAATTCAAGTCTATTAGGGCTCATTCTCATGCATTTGTACTTTACATGCACATACCGAATGCGCATTTCTTGAATCATGATTCCACATCTTTGTATGTTTGCAGGGCGGTGACGCGGCCGGTTCTCATCCTGCTGCCTGTCCTGGGTCTGACCTGGCTGTGTGGAGTTCTGGTCCATCTGTCTGTAGTAGTTGCCTATGTCTTCATCGCTCTCAATGCCTTCCAGGTAAACAAAGACACTTAATGTGGTTAAAACTGATCTCATTTTCATATCCAGATCTCTTTTTTTTTAGACTCTGGAGAATAGTATAATATTAGTCACTTGAATCTGTCATGATAGACCAAAAACTACAAAATGTATTTTGACTATGTACAACTGACAAGCTTCTATCATAAAAGGTACTGGTATCATTATTAAAAACTGTATAGTATAATAAAAACTATATAGCTGTTAATATACAAAAAGTCAATGATTTTTCAGAAAATAACCAAAGTTAGATTTCTGGGCACTAAAAATAGTGCGCGGCGCCCTGGACACTGAAGCATAGACTACAGTATATATAAGGATGAACGTAGCAAAGTGTGAAGGTTTTGTTTAAAGCCCAGACTTGCAGCTTATGGTCAGCACCATTTTTTTTTTTCCATTTGGAGCCAGGACCTTCCAAATAAGGAGTACGGGGGGTGTCGTCTTTCACGATCAGGAAACACAACCCGCTACCTCAAACCCACGTTAATGCTAGCTTATTGGGAACACCAAGCAAAGAACACTTGGGCTACTTTTAGCTACTTTATGATTGTTCTAACAGGTCAAGTATTGTTCCACTAATCGGAAGATCAGCGGTTCAATCTCCATCTCCTCCGGTCCTCATGTCCATCTGTCCTTGGGCAAGATAATGAATCCCAAATTGTTCCCAATGGCTACAACAGGGGTGTGTGAATGTGTGTTAGGTTAAATCCTGATGAGCATGGTGACACCTTGCATGGCAGCCTCTGCCATCAGTGTATGAATGTGTGTGTAAATAGGTGAACATGACATTTATTGTAAAGTGCTTGTAGTGGTTGGAAAACTGGAAAGATAGTCCCTTGTTCAAGGGTTATAATATGACTATTTGTATGGACTTGTTCCAACCAATCAACGCAAGTGTTCTTCAATTTAATGCTACATGTGATTGGTCCACTGCCACAGCAGCTACAATGTGGAGGAGTGATGGCATTTTATTCAATTTAATGCTTCTATTCACACGATGAGTATCTAATGAAGTACTCAATTGGTATCAGTATCACTTTAAGGGTGCTTGGATTGGTGCTGGTCATCGTAATCTTTTAAAAGATTATCCAGTCCTACTCTCAAATGGTTTCAGTCATACCTGACAGATATATGACAGATATAGGAGTTTCTCTATAACCTAGGCAAATATTCTTCAACTGTAGCCCCACTTACTCCTGGGGGTCCCTCAAGACTGCAGTTTGGCCCCCCATCCTCTTTTTACTGTCTATGCTGTCTTTAGGATATATTTTTAAGAAACTTCCCTTTCTTTGTCATCAACCCTAATCCTAACTCTAACTCTAACCTAACTTGGATAGATTTGAACTTTCTCAATATTAATGAAAGTAAGATTGAGATCTTTTGAATGTTCAGAGATGAATTCACAGAAATAGATGATCAAGCTTTTGCTGTGGCTGTCCCCAAATCTCTCAAACAGCTTACGGATTCATACAAGAACTAGACCCTGGCAACTTGAGCTTGACATCTTGACTTCATCTTCTATTGTGCTGCAATTCTTTTCTTACTATTATATTGAATGTTTTCTTTTATTCCTATTTGTTATTTACTTTTATATTCATTTACTTTAGCATTATAAGCCCATACTATTGTCAAAACTTCAATAAAACACAAAAACAGTGTAAATTATACATTCTGCTACATCGTGGGACCAACACTGAGCATCTCTTTTCATTCTTTGGAGCCTTTTATCAAAGACTTGTACCTAGTGAGGAAAGGGGGGCAGATGAGGTTAAATTCAGAACATTTTTTAAAAGTTTGAGACATTTTGGCAATCCACTTTACTCTCCATTCATCAACCTTTTTAAATCTTTTTTTTTTCATAAAAAGTCTCGTAGAGCATGTAGAGTATTACTCACTTTAAAAATGATGCTATTTCTGAATAGTTTCACTTGTCCTGCAAAAACTCAATATATGCCTAAGTGACACATATAGTGAAAAGGTCACAAGGGGCTTAGAAAAATATACAAAATATTTTACATAAAACAAAATAAAAATCATTTCATCATCATTAGCTGCTGCTATTTCTTAATTTTGACTCATTTCAAGAGCTAATAAATGAAATAAAGAGACCTCTACAGCTACTAGTAGAAATAACAATATGGAAACCTGTGGGCCTGTTTGTGTGTGTGCGTGTGTGTATGTGTGTGCGCGTGTGTACATGTGTGTGTGCGTGGGAGACCACAGTCAGGTCATACCACATCTACCTCCAGCTCTCCTCCCCTGATAACACTGCATTCACTTCCTCTCTCACACACCCTTTTCTTTTTTTTTTGGCTATCCACTCATTGCCCCTGTTTTCCTTATAGCTTCCACACATTCTGTACATCTTTCTTTGTCTCCCTCCTTGTCTTGTCTTTTCTTGCCTCGCCCACCCCTCCACGCTCCTCCCGAGTCTTTAATTAATCAAAATGAGCTAGCCTCTGGGTGACCCCCAGAGAGCTGCTAGTTAATTTAGATTTACTGCAAGTGTCCAGCTGAGGGCAGATAACACGACAGTAGGAGTTCTTCCTCATGTAGGTAGGAGGATGATGCAGGACCGGGCTAGTCTTTTTTCATTTTACCCAAAAAAATTAAATAGAAAAAAGGTTTTCTTGGAGCAGCTTGACAAAAATATGACAGAGAGAGTCAGAGGGGCCAAGAAAGCACAGAGTGTGGTCAGTATAATAATAAGAAGAATGATGACAATAAGAAGAACATCCAGCAGAGGTTTCAAAATCATTAAACCCTCAAAAGCACACCATGGCAGGGTCCCAGCATCTGATATTATTTGTAACAATAATTTTCACCTCTGCTTCTGTCCACCAACACAGAATTATTCTGGGCAGTGTGATTTATTAGCCATATTTTACCATTTTTTAAAAATCATTAGCCATACTGTAGGAGCCGTGCCACCACACAACCACCCCCACCCCAGCAAAATCATAAAAAAGGAACATGTGCTAGATTAAAAAAACACATTAATAAACACATTATTATAATATTAGTCAATCTAACAGCAAAAATAAACTGATAAATAAAAGTGAGATCTTAACAGACACACTTTGAAATGGCTGCTGTTTGTTCACACTGCATCTGTATTTTTCTATTTTTCATGCTGGAGTAGATCCTTCTGCCACAATAGATCAATACAAACAAAATACTAAAGAACACTATACACAATATTACAGGAAGCCACTTGGAAAGCGCGCACTCTTCACAATACTGTAAAAAGAAAATATAGAGCGGAGGACAGGTTGTTTCCGTAACATATTGTCCATAAGAATAATACTATATACAATAAGTAATATACAGTAAATCTACTTTTAAATTGCAGCATTTCTTGCAACATACATTTCTTTCTACAGCATCTTCACAGCACTGGGGAGTAGCTGCTATAGTGCAACTTGAAGCATTTACAAAACAACAAAATAGTGAATATTGTTGACAGGCCAAACTGTGCTCCAATAATAGCCCCGGTATCTTACTCTGATTATGAGCTTAGTCACATCAGAGTAATAAGGACATGGTGTCTTAATCACATTCTGCATGAAACAAAGCAGCTGGTGCACAGATCTCTGCTCTGACACAGTAGGCACTGTTTACTGAAGTGTAAAGTGAAGGTTTGTAGACCACAGCTGTGCAACAACCAATCAGATTATCTATTGTTCTTAGCCAATCAGTAACTCCCTTCTCAGAATGTTGTATCCTCATTGTGTATGCTGTAATCTATGTGTACCTGTATCTGTTATATTCAGTGTGTAAACTTTGAAATCAGCATTGCACATGCAAAGTGTTTGACTGTGTCATGGCCAACCATCTTTCTCTAATGAACCAGGTAGTTTTAGTTTGAGCTATACCTTTAATCATTGTGGTGACAGATCAGAAAATACGAATCTCATTTCCACTGACAGTGAAAGCAGAGATATTTGTGTGAATTATGGTGGACAGATGAAGGTAGCCCGTGTGAATGTGGAGGTTAATCAATCTTTAAAAAAAGAAATCCAGCAGGAATTTGTGGCTAATTAATTAATTCAATCATCGAACTCAATGATTTCTGTCATTATAATCCATAGAAACACTGTTTACTGTAATAACATGAAAATACTCACTAGAACAGGAGTCAATGTGGACCACCACCAAAATATCAGTGCATTTACAGTCTATTTTACACATTATATGCTTTACAGCAATAAAAGTCTGAAACACATAATATTGTAAAAGTGTCATTTCAATCTGGGAACACAAGCTAGTACTAGAGCTGGTTATCGGTCCTCCATACCTTTAAGGTATCAACCAAAATAAATCGATACCAAGTAGTATGGAAACATCTCCCGTCAAACAAGACATGCAATCAATCCTTTTTACACCCAGAGATAGAAAATATGACTGTTTGATAGACTTGCTCACAGCCAATCAACACAAATGTTCATTGATTGTGCATTGTCTGAAAGTCTTCATAATTTGAAGACTTTCAAAATGTATCTGTGTCAAATCATATAGATGTGGGGAAGTGATGGCATTTAATGCAATTTAATGCTTCTATTCACATGATGGGTATTGAATGAAGTACTCAATTGGTATCAGTATCACTTTAAGGGCACTTGGACTGGATTGACACATTTTTTAAACGATACCCAGCCTTAGCTAGTACCTAGCTAGCAAGAGACGTGGGGTGGTAGCTATCAATCTGTTGTTTTCAGCTGGATTAAATCTCCTTCAGCACTTTTTAGATGTTTTAATCGAAAGAAGCCAGCTGAGGTGGTTTGGACATCTGGTCAGAATGCCTCTTGGACGCTACTTGCTCTAGCGTTTTTTTGGGGAGGTCGAACTGGTAGGAGATCCCGGGGCAGACCCAGAACATGCTGGAGGGATTATATATCTCTCCTGGCCTGGGAACACCTTGTGGTCTCCCAGGAGGAGCTGGAAGGCGTTGCTGGGGAGAAGGATATCTGGGATAAGCAACAGAAAATGAATGGATGGATGGGGTTACTAGACCATAGCCTTTATTTTAATGGGATATAATGGTTGTATTTTCAAAGCTTTTACCGAAACTGGATAGAATTCTTGGTAAAAGAATTCCAATAAGTGAAGTCCTTGCAGTGTTTATTTGTAGGTTTACGAACGAGGCACCACCACAGTCAAGGTGGCATGTCTGCTTACACCTACGATAACAGATTCATCCACAGACAGTGGCATTGGATCATAAAATGCTCAAATTGTTGTGGTAGTCGGCACTGACTAACATGTTATTTTGACTGAGTTCATCGAGTCTGATAAGTAAACAGAGTATCGTTCGTTTTTATTTTTTTACATGGTTTTTTTGTTACTTTTCATGTTGGTAAATGAGTGCAACACTGTGAATGTCTTCCAGGAGAGGCTGTCTGGAAGTGTGTGCTCTCCTCCCCCATATATAAAAGATAATTCTATCTCCCTTTATTCTTGACTAGTTTTTCAGATTGTATTTCTGGTGTATTTCTACAATAAAAACAAGAGTTTCATTAGCCTGAGGTTAGATGTGAGTGCCACACCTTAGTTAAACCAACTGTAGCTCGTGCCAGAAGGGAGTAGACAATCTCGCAGATGAAGAGCATGAAGAGGGATTTATTAATGCATGCCTCGCTTTTTGTAGGTAAAAAGAAAAGCATATTGTCAATAAAAGCTGTATGAATGGGTTTATTCTTCTTCTTCTTTATCCTCTCCACAGGGCCTGTATATATTCCTGGTTTATGCTGTTTACAACAGTGAGGTAAGAAGGAAAATCAGTGCTGTTGTCACCATTGCTGCAGAATATCCAAATGTATCTTTGTGAGGCATGTGAGGCTGCCATCCTTTTGGACAAACCCGTGGGTGTTAACGCTGCTTCTCATTTAGGTGAGGAATGCTATAAAGAGGATCAAAGAGAAGAGAAAGGCCTTATCGTTCACGGTGAGTGAGTAAAAAGCACACAGCAGTGATTATGTCAAATCAGAACTAAACATGAAATAATTCCCTCTTTTCAAATGTTAATTTACCGACTCAGCTCATGTTTGTATGGCTGTAGTGCGGCAGTCTACAGTAAAGTAACTTTGCAGCACTTCTGCCTGGGTTGTGATATCATTTCCAGAACTGTTCTCAGCCAACCAGCTTCCTACCTTCCCAGAGGGCCCCCATTAAGTCCTGGGGCTGCACTCCACCGACCCCCTCCAGTCCTGAGACCAGTGAGACCTCTGGACCCCCCAGCTTCACCTCCAATTCACTGGTCATCAAGAACGGTAATCTACAGCATTACAAGGAATTTAATGTTAGAGTATTACAGGGAAGCTTGG